>NC_091123.1:28508817-28733817 GCF_040183065.1 Periplaneta americana | reverse complement strand
TATATATATATATATATATATTGTACAGTTATTTAAGGAAGACTAGGACTGAATTTTTGGCCTACATAAATAGTTATCCTATACTATTGTTTAACAGTCTGTCCTATATTTAGCCCCTGAGGTGTAAATTGTGTTGGACGGCGGTTATAGGCTAATATATTTGTTCTTCACTATTTCTATTAGAGCCAGCCGCTTTACTGAATTTCACTTGTCTTAGATATTACAATGCTTTGGTGTAGTTATAACTTACTTATTTACAAATGGCTTTTAAGGAGCCCGCAGGTTCATTGCCGCCCTCACATAAGCCCGCCATCGATCCCTATTTTGTGCTAGATTAATCCAGTCTCTATCATCATATCCCACCTCCCTCAAATCCATTTTAATATTATCCTCCCATCTAAGTCTCGGCCTCCCTAAAGATCTTTTTCCCTCCGGCTTCCTAACTAACACTCTATTATGCATTTCTGGATTCGCCCATACGTGCTATATGCCCTGCCCATCTCAAACGTCTGGATTTAATCTTCCTAATTATGTCAGGTGAAGAATACAATGTGTGCAGTTCTGCGTTGTGTAACTTTCTCCATTCTCCTGTAACTTCATCCCTCTTAGCCCCAAATAGTTTCCTAAGAACCTTATTCTCAAACATCCTTAATGTCTGTTCCTCTCTCAAAGTGAGAGTCCACATTTCATAACCATACAGAACAACCGGTAATATAGGCCTAACTGTTTCTCATAAATAATTCTGACTTTCAGATTTTTTGACAGCAGACTAGATGACAAAAGCTTTTCAACCGAATAATAACAGGCATTTCCCATATTTATTCTACGTTTAATTTTCTCCCGATTGTTATTTATATTTATTACTGTTGCTCCAAGATATTTGAATTTTTCCACCTCTTCGAAAGATAAATCTCCAATTTTTATATTTCCATTTCGTATAATATTCTCGTCACGAGACATAATCATATAGGGTAAACTAGGGTCTGTTGGACAGTCGGGCATGTTGGACACTCCGTACTTTAACGTGTTACCTCGCCACTTGTGGGCACCACATTCTGCTAGAAGTCAATGACGGAAGTAGCCTCCTACTATTCCCCTATGTTCTGAAACAGTTGTTCACTAAATCCTCCAAGTAGATGTTGAACAGGATAGGTAGGCCTAATAAAGGACATCCTTGACGTACTCCTCTCTCTAATTTACTTCTCTCTGACATTTCTTCTTCTATCCTGAATATCTATGTTTAATATTTATAGTTAATAGGCCTATTACACTTCGAGAGAGGAAGAGAGGTTGAGTGTGTTCGAGAATAAGATGCTTAGGAAAATATTTGGGGCTGAGAGGGATGAAGTTACAGCAGAATGGAGAAAGTTACACAACACAGAACTGCACGCATTGTATTCTTCGCCTAATATAATTAGGGACATTAAATCCAGATGCTTGATATGGGCAGAGCATGTAGTACGTATGGGTGAATCCAGAAATACTTATAAAGTGTTATAGTCCCGTCGCTCTAATTTCCGGCAGCCAATCGCGTTGCAGGTCGGCTACATTTGAACGTGTGCGTCTTGTGATTCGCTGAGGAAGGCGTTATTCATTTCTTAAGGCTCGATAAATACTTAATATAATCGCCCGCCATTTTGGCTCTTTCGCTGGCGTTCGCAGAAAGCACACGAAGACGTTATTTGCCGCTCAATTATTTGCTGAATTACAGTGCGTTTGATTCATTATCATAGGAGCTACGATATGATAATGTTTAACGGTGTGGCAAATAGATTCCTCGTATGGTAGCTCGGCAACAAAAGAACAAAAATGGCGAACGATACTACCTACCTAGACTTTATAGAGCCTTCACTTCCTAAGACGTAAGCAAAGAGGAGGTGTCACGCCGGAAATAATAGCGTCGCGAATATAGTTGGAAGACCTGAAGGAAAAAGACCTTTGAGGAGGCCGAGACGTAGATGGGAGGATAATATTAAAATGGATTTCAGGGAAGTGGAATATGATGGAAGAGACTGGATTTTCTTTCTCAGGATAGGGACCGATGGCGAGCTTATGTGAGAGCGGCAATGAACCTCCGAGTTCTCTAAATGTCATTTGTAAGTAAGTAAGTAATATTATTAATTTAATATTAGTGTAAAAGTTCAGTGAAACATGTCCTTGTAGTCCAGTATATACTGTGGTTGATATGGCATCGTGAAATGGAGGTAGAGTACGGAAAACAAAGAGGAAATGTGAATGCGAGACTCCTGCTTGCAGCAATTCCGGCTGATTAATTCAATTGTTGGGAGTCGGATTCCTAATTCGTCGTCCTCCCCGAGCGAACAGAGGACGCCACAAGCCCCTCCACTTCACGCCATCGCGTCCCGGTGCAACCAGAGGAACGGACGGCATGGCTGCCACGTAGTAAAACTAAACACATCACAGTTGAGGTCCTTACAGTACAGTTCCTACTGAAGATCGAGAATTGGCCACCTCACCATTTCAGTGGTCTTCATACTGATCTTTTCCTCGGATATTTTTCACTTATGAAACCTACATATTTCGTATGGTATTATAACAGTCCATTTTTGTTACGAGCATAGGATGACCAGCATCCGATGACAAAACTATGGCAGACTTGGTTACGATAAATTTTAGCACAATTGTTTTTGAGGGTTATGAAGCCAGGATTCATTGCTGTAATGGTTTATATGTTTATGTTGTTTAGTCAACTGTCCGAAGACATGTCTGAACCTCACAAGTGATACCAAAAAGGCACCACTTATGAGGCAACTAGGCCAGGAGATAATGGGGTAGGGTGGCCAGTCCTTTCCCCCTCCATTGGATACGTCGCCCACTAGCTACATATTACACTAGTCAGACTTCAGATGCATACAAATAATAAATTGTTCTTCTTGCTTGACATATCGTCAAGAATGGTTTATATTAGCCTAAATAATATAAAACTATACCTATTTAATTATCACATAAATATGAGTTTGATCACAAATGATATATGATATGATATAATATGATATATGATATGATATGATATGATATGATATGATATGATATGATATGATATGATATGATATGATATGATATGATGATATGATATAGATATGATATGATATATGATGTGATATGATATATGATATGATATGATATATGATATGATATGATATATGACATATGATATATAATATATGATATGATATATGATATGATATGGTATGGTATAATATGATATGATATGATATGATATGATATGGTATGGTATGACATGATATTTGATATGATAATGACATGATATGATATGATATGATATGATATGATATGGTATGGTATGGTATGATATGATATGATATGATATGATATATGATATGATATGATATGATACGATACGATACGATACGATACGATACGATATTATATGATACGATACGATATGATATGATAATATGATATGATGATATGATATATGATATGATATGATATGATATGATATGATATGGTATGGTATGATATGATATGATATGATATGATATATGATATGATATATGATATGATATGATATGATATATGATATGATATGATGATATGATATGATGATATGATATGATATGATACGATATGATATGATATGATATGATATGATATGATATGATATGATATGATATGATATATGATATGATATATGATATGATATGGTATGGTATGATATGATATGATATGATATGATATGATATGATATGATACGATACGATATGGTATGATATGATATGATATGATATGATATGATACGATATGATATGATATGATATGATATGATATGATATGATATGATATGATATGATATGATATATGATATATATCAAGACAATCCAGGTAACCTCTACATGCATTCTATGCTCGGACATAGGTTTCCATAATTATTACAGTGTAAGAATTAAAAATTTAACTAAAATATGAAATGTGCCTACAGTGAGCGTCATAATACTCTCAATTGTTTCAGTTGTTTGAAAACCGTTGCTATGATACGGAGTCGTGGTTTGTACAAGATTTTGGGATAGGTGGGCTACAGTTCCTGAAAGCTGTTAAAGAGACAAAATGTTTAAAACAATTATGAATTATTGCAAGATTTCTGTTACTCATTTAATGAGACTCTGCGAACAAATTCATAATATATACATTGTGCAGATTCCGTTGTCTTGAAAGTTCTTTGTTACTCTTAAAACCTAACTATATTTGTGTAAAATATCATAATTTAACCTATTTCTTGAAAGGTTTGTTTTTATTACACTTTCAAACATCAAATATACTTGTAGTGTACTGTCTCAGAAAGTATTGTAGTATTGTTGTAAAATTTTCCAAAGCGATAAATAAATTCATTAGCAATTAAATTATAAATTGTGGAAGTAAAGAAATGGAAAATTAATGTCATCAGATATGAAAATTAAAAGAAAAAATATTTTGGAAATTGAAAGCCTCTATGGAAGTAAATGTATTCTGTATACGTTGCTGCTTATGGTATAATTTCATGGTCTCATAATCTCATTTCATTATAAGTCGTTTGTCTCTTGTTACAATGTTGTCGAAGTTTTGTGTCTAACTTACATTATACTCGTATGTTTTAACATTAGGTACTAATTTTCCGCCGAACTTCAGAATACAGGTAAAAAACCGTTCCAGTATTAATGGCCGTGCCGTGTCGACCCTCGAACCAAAGAAAAGCAGAAACACGTAGGCCTAAAGAGCCACCGGCGTAGCTCAGTGGGCTAAGGCACTTGCTTGCCGATTCGAAGTTGCGCCCTGGCGTTGTTTTGATTCCCGCTAAATAACCTAGTAGTTGATACAGCGTCTTTAAATAACCAAGTAAAAAAAAAAGTAAGATCAGTAAAGATGGCTATGCAATGTATTCCGAATAATATTGTCCCTGGACCAAACACTTCAGCTAGCTTAGTAAATGTTGTTACAAAATATCATTAAAATGAGTAATGCGTTTAATCAACGGATAAAGACGAGTATTTCCTCTGGACCAAAAAATTGTACTTTCCCTTGCAAAGAAAAAGAAAAAAATCGGCAAATGAAAGGGAAATGATTACCAACTTCTTTATACAGTTGGCTTTGGTTTCTCGTAGTGTTGCAGCATGGCTTTTAGCTTCTTACCTATATTCTACAGTCGTTCCCAATATTGTATTCTGAAACTGTATAAAAATCTCATAATTCCAACTAGAGTTTTTCTGTTGCTTTGTAAATACGTGTATAAAGTTTGGGGACAATATAGTCTATAGATATTTAACATAAGCAATGCAATTTTTAAAATAGGGAAGTTTTCACCGATTTCTTAAAAATAAGGTTCCCTTAATTTAATCTCCAATGTAGGATAGTAAAAGTGTTAAAATGGAAATTCTTCACAGAAGCAGAACCTAACCCAGTACTCACACACACTGTGTTTGCATAATATATTTTTTAAATTATCTGCTGCTTTTTTATCTCTGTTTATTTCACTTACTTACTTACAAATGGCTTTTAAGGAACCCGAAGGTTCATTGCCGCCCTCACATAAGCCCGCCAGCGGTCCCTATCCTGTGCAAGATTAATCCAGTCTCTATCATCATACCCCACCTCCCTCAAATCCATTTTAATATTATCCTCCCATCTACGTCTCGGCCTCCCTAAAGGTCTTTTTCCCTCCGGTCTCCCAACTAACACTCTATATGCATTTCTGGATTCGCCCATACGTGCTACATGCCCTGCCCATCTCAAACGTCTCGATTTTATGTTCCTAATTATGTCAGGTGAAGATACAATGCGTGCAGTTCTGTGTTGTGTAACTTTCTCCATTCTCCTGTAACTTCATCCCGCTTAGCCCCAAATATTTTCCTTAGCACCTTATTCTCAAACACCCTCAACCTATGTTCCTCTCTCAGAGTGAGAGTCCAGGTTTCACAACCATACAGAAGAACCGGTAATATAACTGTTTTATAAATTCTAACTTTCAGATTTTTGGACAGCAGACTGGATGATAAGAGCTTCTCAACCGAATAATAACACGCATTTCCCATATTTATTCTGCGTTTAATTTCCTCCCGAGTGTCATTTATATTTGTTACTGTTGCTCCAAGATATTTGAATTTTTCCACCTCTTCGAAGGATAAATCTCCAATTTTTATATTTCCATTTCGTACAATATTCTGGTCACGAGACATAATCATATACTTTGTCTTTTCGGGATTTACTTCCAAACCGATCGCTCTACTTGCTTCAAGTAAAATTTCCGTGTTTTCCCTAATCGTTTGTGTATTTTCTCCTAACATATTCACGTCAACCGCATAGACAAGAAGCTGATGTAACCCGTTCAATCCCAAACCCTGCCTGTTATCCTGAACTTTCCTAATGGCATATTCTAAAGCGAAGTTAAAAAGTAAAGGTGATAGTGCATCTCCCTGCTTTAGCCCGCAGTGAATTGGAAAAGCATCAGATAGAAACTGACCTATACGGACTCTGCTGTATGTTTCACTGAGACACATTTTAATTAATCGAACTAGTTTCTTGGGAATACCAAATTCAATAAGAATATCATCTGTTTATTTCACTAATATATTAAAATAGAAGCGAAATTAATTAATCCACACTAATTTAGACTTGGTGAAAGCTATGGATGAAAGTATCGAATTGTTTAATTTGCAGAGAATTACCAGCAACTCGCTTGTGAACTTTGACTTCAGAGCGTCCCTCTCTTTTCCGGGTTTCTGCTTGGCTGTGCGGTCCCATCTAGGTGTCCTATGTAACAATAATGGCAGATTCTCACGAAAGTAAACGATTCATCATCTGTGTCTGTAATCTAAATATTTCTGTAGCCTACTCTTCAGGTCCCACAGTTTAATATAGAATGCACTTCAGCACAATCCATATTACTTGACGTTTATGTTAATGAATTATGTTATGCAATAACACTTGCAGATGTGCCGTGAAATCAACACCTCGACACTCCGAACTTGCAGGAGGAACTCTATTACTGCACCTCTACTTTGGTGAGTTATTATTTGTCCAGTATTTCATAAATACTCTTTTGCATGAATTCTGTAATGTTTTATTTGAATGGTATTAGAATTGCATTAGATTTTGTAAACATTTGCATTGTGGATCACGTCTTTTCAGTTTTGGCATAAAACGATAAACTTCAATAACATTTTGTCGCCTCTATTATGTCGTTTCATTTTATGACACAAACTAATACTATTCAATAATATTTCGTTAATTCTATCGCGTAATTTCTTTTTGCTGAAACAAATTTGGAAAGGATAAGTCCGGTGATCTGGGGGGCCACAAGTTTTTTGAAATTATAGGATCACTGATGAAGTTGATTATAAGTAGAACTCGGATTTATATTCACTACAAGCTAAAAATAACATCAACTATATTTGGGTACACTAAAGTTTGTATCAAATTTCTGCACATTTAAAGAACAAAACTAAACTTATTTCAATAATTTGTCATAATACACTGCTCTCTTAAAATAACCGAGCATATTGGGGATTACATCAATGGCTTTTACCAAAACACTCTATGAAATGTTTTATATAAAACATTTTTGATCTCGAAAAGGAAGAAAAAACGAGCAAAATTATATTACTATGATGTACCAAAGTACACTGACGTTCAAAGGTATTCGACCTACGATTTTATGATAGTGTAAGCGAACTTTCTAACCACGGGATAAGTCAGAACTTAAGATATAAAACATAGACAAATTTTGAAACAGTTCCCCTAGTTCTCAATAGGTGGCATCATTATTGGGACAGTTATAATAGTGTCATAGAAAACGATTATGTAAATTAAGCATTAATCGTTACCATAATTGACAATATCAGCGGTTTCCAGCTAAACCCAGTGTTGTTTTACAATCAGTAGAGTGGGATGAAAAGTTGAATTCTATAATGCGGGAATATTTATCTGCAATTGGCAACAGTGATTATTATCTTCGCCATCTATTCATAGAAGCAGTAACTAAAGAATCCACATTTACACCAACAAATTATCGATCACTATCGATTAGTCGGATCAAATATCTTTGAACGTCAGTGTAGATATGCTATTTCCGTGCAGAAATTCTTCACCATAGAGCAAAATTATGTTAAAGCTTTTTGTTTGAAATATCTCAAAGAATAAATTCCTGAAACTAATGTCAGTAGGTCTACTTATGGTTCGCAGTTAGATCTCTCCCCGGTAAAAGCCTTAGCAATACCCATTGCAGAAGATGCAATGAGCATGAAACGTTACCCCACGTGCTAGGTTTCTGCCCTCAGGGCGAATTACTGCGAATTGACAGACATAACACAGTCAGCTCAATTGCTAACAGATTAAGGGAATATGGTGAATACGAAGTATATGAGGAAGTTCAATGTCTTTCTACGGAAGGATCTATACGGCGTGTTAGCATCATAATAATTGACCGAGATAAAAAAAAAACTGGTCTCATTCTTGACCCAACAGTAAGGTTTGAAATTAATGAAGATCAACCAAAGCAAGTACATGAAGAGAAACGCGCTATTTACCTTCCATGCTGTGATGATCTCACTCATAAATATAATATTCAAGACTGGAATGTCATTGGACTTAAGTTTGGTGCGCGAGGAACAAATCCCAAATTTACATTGGAGATCCTCAGAAAATTAAAGGTTCCTGAAAAGACTCTTCAGACAATTGCATCAACCATTTTAAAATCTTCATTGAACATTATCAATCACCATCTCTATTCATCTTTATAATATTCAGTGTATATTATTTATTTTCAATAAATTTTTATCGTTTGATAGCTACCACATCCTGTCGCAGAATATTATTTTTTTTAAATGTCATTATGTATTTTTCTAACATTAATTTACATTTTCTTTTTTGTTCATTTGAATTGATTAGGATGCCGATATTTTAAATCCAAGATTTGGACGGCTATCATTTCGATATACTATATATATATATACACACATATACATATATGCTATGTCTTATGTTGTACTTTATGATATTAACACAGTAATTGTTTTCAGTGCAAAACGTGTCTAATTACGTCCAATTTTATTGCAAAAAGGGGGTAGCTCCATTATTTGTTTATATTTTACTCCCCCTAAATTACTTATTATAATAAATGATCGAGTGATAAAATGAAACTCTTAGGTATCTAGGACTTACTCTGGAAAGAAAAGAAGCTCGGTTAAAATTTGAAATTTTTAGAACAATTTTGTGAAAGTGGAGCTACCTCGTTTTTGCAGGAAATCCTTCAATTATTAAATTAACATTGTGGAACAAATTGAGAAGTTTATGTATAGGAAGCAAATTGGAAATAGAAGAATAAACAGTTAGCTAGAGAAAGTGGGAAATAAAATTCAAACAAACACTTCAATATGTGAAAAACATCTGATCATTAGAGGAAGATAGTGCACATCCACAGGGAAGAGAAGGCGGGACGCTCAAAACCGAGATAGACTATCAGGACGCGCTCTAGCTGAAGCAAGAGAAAGAAGAATTGTAGAAGTGTATCTCAGGATGCAAAGTTGTCGTGCCAAGATGATAGGTGTACAAACAATAAGTTGGCGTTCGGCACTTTTTTGCGATCAAATATGAGAAGCTAATGGTCGAGTGTCTACTTTTATAGGACCGGATTGTTTATTGTGAAGGTGGCTGGACGTTCACAGCCTTGTATATGGTGATGTCCTCATTGTACGCTCAATAACATGTCATTCTTCTTTTTTTCCTTCCCTCGGCCCCTTCTTTTACCTTGTCGTCCTGTTATGTCCCTTCTCACACGGCAGACACGTCCACACATCCCCCTCCCCGTCCGAGCCCAGCACTGTGATTGTCTTGGCGTTTTCGTACCTCGAACCCTTTACAGAGACGCGGGCTTGCAAGGTCGACGTCTCCATTTCACACTTATGCTCTCGCACTCGCTTTTGTGTTGTTTGAGGGGGTTAATTATGTGGCCTCACGTCTTGGATTCCAGCCCTCAGCGTCTTGGCAAGTTGGGTTTACCATAATCCAGCACCAATCTCCACATTAATTGGCTCTATGAGAGCTACTACTTCTGCAGTGCAAGCGTCACGTTCTTGTAGTTCGATACAGGATTATTATTTCTGAATTGCAGTTTGGGATAGATTGTTTTTCTTTTACTTCGATGGATGGATGGATGGATGCATGCATGGATGGATGGATGGATGCATGGATGGATGGATGGATGGATGCATGAATGGATGGATGCATGCATGCATGAATGGATGGATGCATGGATGGATGGATGCATGGATGGATGGATGCATGCATGGATGGATGGATGGATGCATGGATGGATGGATGCATGGATGGATGGATGGGTGCATGGATGAATGGATGGATGCATAGATGGATGGATGGATGCATGGATGGATGGATGCATGCATGGATGGATGGATGCATGAATGGATGGATGGATGGATGCATGAATGGATGGATGGATGCATGGATGGATGGATACATGCATGGATGGATGGATGGATGCATGCATGGATGGATGGATGCATGGATGGATGCATGCATGCATGCATGGATGGATGCATGCATGGATGGATGGATGGATGCATGAATGGATGCATGGATGGATGCATGAATGCACGGATGGATGCATGGATGGATGGATGCATGGATGGATGCATGCATGGATGTATGGATGGATGCATGCATGGATGGATGCATGCATGGATGGATGCATGGATGGATGGATGCATGGATGGATGGATGCATGGATGGATGGATGGATGGATGCATGGATGGATGGATGGATGCATGGATGGATGGATGGATGCATGGATGGATGGATGCATGCATGGATGGATGGGTGGATGGATGCATGGATGGATGGATGCATGGATGGATGGATGCATGGATGTATGCATGGATGTATGCATGCATGGATGGATGCATGGATGGATGCATGCATGGATGGATGCATGCATGGATGGATGCATGGATGGATGGATGCATGGATGGTTGGATGCATGCATGGATGGATGGATGGATGGATGCGTAGATGGATGGATGTAGGAGGAAGTAAATATACTCTTACTTAGGTCATTGATATGTGTCAATTGTGCTAAATTCAAATTTCGACGTGTGCACGAATTGGCCGGCTAATTTTGCCTGAAGCCCTTTCACTGAGGGACAGGGTTCTTCACAGTGACCGAATATTTTTCTGTTACGTATTCGTGGTAATTTTACGTATAGCCTATACTTGTTTTTTTGAAAGATGGGACATGACGGTTAAGCGGCCGAGCTTGGAACTACAGTGCCATGGACTACCGCGCTGCCAGCTGATGGAAGCTAGCAATAGGGATATCTTATGCGAAGTTTTACCGCTAGATGGCAGGAGCGTTCCATGCGGCGCAACATGTTGTAGGGCTATGTTATGTCACATGCTACAGTTGATTAAGTTTTCCCGCTTGGTGGTTTTCTGTGCGTGTCAAAATTACATTTACAATTATTTTGTATAACCTAGTATAATTTAATATAATTCAATACCTTCTTACCTCATAATTTAATTTAATTTACAATAAATAATAACGTAAACCTGTATAATATTGAGCGATCCCCGAGATGGGTGGGGAAATCTGCAGTATGCAGAATATAGATACGAATGTTTATGTGAACTCTGAGAACGAGGTGCACGAATAAAAAAATAGGAACTACCGTGATGTCGAAGATGAATATTGCCCTCTTTAATCATTAGTATTTGAGAACCGTACGCTAAAAACAGAATATGCAGCCACCTATGTGTTTTTTTATAGGGAAGGGACTATCGAGATTGAATTCCTTGTATTTTTTTTCTTTAGTTGCAGAAAGATCAAAAGCAATTTTTAATAGGATGATATAATATGATCGCAGTAGTATCACGATTAGTCGTGCGTTTTGTAGGTTAAGGAGATGCAGTTTTGAATACTATGTAGGATGATTTTGAAAATTTTAAGTTAAAAAATTGTTTTATTAATTAGGGTACAGTACATTAAAAACATTATTCACGAAATGGCTTTCACTACGGATTTTCCTGGATAATAAACATCCCAGTTTATCGAGAGTTTACTGCAGGAGTAAACTTCGGAGACTCCTACAACTACTGCATATAATCTAAGCTAACATAGCTCGCTATCGAGGTTGCATAAGCCTATGTTTTTATTAATTTTTCTTTTTCCTCTTCCAAAATGAAACTGTAGTCAGCAATTCTTTATTTGAAGTAGTTACTTTTATTTAATAGCTAGCACTTTCGAAGCGCAATTTAATTAGTTATTTTTTAAGGTTTAAAGCATATATTCAGAATATTTCGGGATCTGATTGAAGACAAAAAGCTTTCCCTGGTTTTTACATATAGGAACATAACAAAAATTTACCATTTTTAGTTGTTTTTAAGAGTATTTAATATACCAATACACTACATATATCCTCAATGTTTATACACCGAAAAACAAATGCACACGCAAAGCGCATCCCTCAAAGTACACGTGCGCTATCTGTTGGTGCTAGTTCAGGATATCCCTAGTGTCTTTAAGATGGCTGAGACGTTAAAACATTCATTGACAATTGACGCGAAGGCAATACAAAAATTGACTGAGAATCAAAGTACCAATGCTAACATTGTGTGCACAATAAATGTCGTCAAGAGAGCTATTAAGCACTCGCCACGTGGAAACGGTAAGTTTGGCAACTCAACCATTGTTACCATAGCAACACGCTATGTGACATTCAGTTGTTTTTCCGATCGCAACGCTCCTGTCATGTCCCATCTTAAAAAAAAAAAAACAAGTATAATCTACTGTATGCTATTTTGGAAACGCTAGTTAATCGTTTATTGAGAGACTATTACACTTTTACTACGTCACACTACTTTTGACCAATAAAACGGTAATAAAGGACGTCTTTCAACCAATCATGGCTGCTTATCGCACAATTTTATCGCGTCCCTAGCATTTGTTTAATTTTATCGCGTCCCTAGCATTTGTTTATTTTTATCACTACCCTAGCATTTGTTTCTTTGTTTGCCAACATTTCAAACTGCACTGGTCTGGACGTCAAAAAACAGAAAATTACAAACCACTCCAGTCGATGCACAGCACTTTCAAATATGACTCACATTGGCATTCAAGAACAAGAATTAATAAAGATCACTGGCCATAGCTATGCATCTTCCCTGAAACACTATTTACAAATAAATGAAGAGCACCATTCGGAAATCCTGAATAAGTTGAGGGATACACCATGTACATCACCGAATTCACCTCTTTTACGCACACGTCCAATATAACATCAACTGAACCATCAACTACTAAAACATTCAAATTTGAAAATTGTACCTACTTTCAATAATTGTTTCTTTTAAAATTACTCATGTTTATTGTTTATTTCATCGTCGTTAATTAAAATGTTTCTTGTTTATTTCATCATCCCTAATTAAAACTTTTCTAACACTCGTTTATATTCTTTAGGTTATGTTATAGCTCCTGCTATATGAATAGTCACGTATCAGAGATTGTTTAATACTAAGATTTATTGAAAATCATCTTCAACTGACGTTGATTACTGGGATTGGGATAATTGAAGTGGAATGCAACTGTTTTAATAAAAATTAAACTGAATCAACAGAGCCTTCTTGACCAGTAATCGTCCACAGAGTTCATTGAAGATTCCATAGTTGACAAATCTGATAAGAAAACAGCTATTCATAACACACTACTGCCATCTACTAGCGTAATATTTATAATGTTGAGATGGTACAAATTTGAAGATAGTTGTATTTTCGTAAGTCAATTAATATTTTATTGTATTGGAGTACTTCGTTACTTCTAATCTTTATATACTTTCTTCTAATCGTGTAATAGTCAATTAAATCCCACTCGAGTTTTGATTTTCTCTAGATAAATCAAAACCTCTAGTGAGATTACTGTTGACAATATATGTATAAATAATATTTACTCAGAACGGAGTTTTCGCAAGAGATGGAGAGCCCGTCATTCCGTGTTAATGTCAGTCCTCCATTTGTATCTGTGGCTTGGTGTACAACACCCCTCGCCCTCCCTTCGCCACGGAGAACAGAGGGATAAACAAAACAGATGCATAGACACTTTCACACTGTGCGTAAGAAACAGTAAAATGAAAGCCAAAGCTTTCGTCACATCGAGTCCCGTGTTGGCTCCGCAAGACGGATCTTGCAGCTTCACAATTAGAAAAGTTACAATTGTGGGCGTTACAGCACGAATTGCAGTTGTCTCAGGAGCTCACAATGTGTTTTCCTCTATGCGGGATGAGAACATTCATTACCTGCAGTTTTTTTTTTTTTTTTTTTTTTTTGTACTTTCTCATTATATGAAATAGTTCCTCAAACATATACTTTGATATTTTTACGAGAAACAAGTTTTCAGAATGTCTGAAGTTGAAAATGTGGCTTTCGGAGTAAAGCCCGGTTGTGTATAGCATTTTCCTCTGAAATATTGGACGGATCTTGTTTATACGTTTTTACTCGAGAATAAAAGTTTTGTTAAGAAAAATTAATTATTACATAGGCCTCCATACCATTGCATGTACTTTTCGTTGCGAATTTATCAAACCCTAGGTATAAAAGGTAAAATAGGACGGATCCTTGCTATTCATTATTAGGACAAAGAATATTCCAGTTACAAGCTATTGTTATGTAGATAAGCATAGACGGATCCTGCTCATCCCCAATTCAGTATTGTATGCAAGCTGACTTCACACAGCTTCACCAGTGTTGTCTATTTAAACAGCTAGTCTTCCAATTGCAAATTTTCAAAATGTTCACTATTATTATTATTATTATTAGAACTATTATTATTATTATTAATTATAATAATCTGTGCAAGCTGAATTCACAATGCTTTACCAGTTTAGTATATTTAAAAGTGTTCGAATTGCTAATTTTCAAAATTATTATTATTATTATTATTATTATTATTATTATTATTATTATTATTATTATTATTATTATTATTATTATTGCCGAATAAGTGATGCGATGGGAACCAGAAGGAAGAAATAGGAAAGGAAGTACAACTGAAAAATGGATGAAACGTGTGAGGCGGTGTATGGGTCGAAAAGGATTACAAGATGCAGATGTGTGGTATAGGGAACAGTGGAGAAAAAAATTAAGTGAATAATAATATTTCATGGTTTTTATACAGGGACATCATTTTATTTTTACTAACATTTTTAATATTAACCTGTCTATACCTTTAGAGAACCGGAAACACCGCTTGCTCCCCCCTCCAAGACTGGAGTTCGATGATACTGGCGTAAAACACAAATCACTCTACTAGGTATAGGATGGAAGAAAAGTAGTTCATCCATTTATGTAAACTAGGAAATATCGCGATTTTGAGTTTGATAATTTTCATTAGGTTTTTCTTTAATCAAAGTACAGTACAGTATTAAGAATAAGTGTTTTTACTCACGAACTGAGTTATCCATGCGAACGTATTCATTATGCAGTGTATATTATACTGTCTACATTAGCGTACAATATAGGGAAAGAAGTTAAATTGAAAAATAATCATAATATGAATATTTAAACACAATTTTAAAAATGGTGGTCGTTCATTTCGATACAGGCTTCAGTTCTTTTGTGCATATTATCGCACTATAGACTATTGCATCTAATTCCAATTGCCAGTTTCGTCCTTCGTACTAGTAACTCATGTTGAAATAATTCTGTACCTACTCTACGTACTGTAAATTCAATCTTCACTTCTGCCCGACCCGAAAATATAAAATTACTCAGACATGCTATCTACTGTCCGTCGAAGTGGTTATGCCGCAGGATTGTAGAAAGGGAGGAAATCACGTGACAGTTAATTACTTAACGAGGCACTTTTATTTAAGTTAAATTAAACTGCTGTATAATATTACGTAAAAGTCCAATTCCTAAGAGAAATTAATGTTTTCAGAAAAGAGCTAAGACAGCCCAGCTTTTACAGAGGGGCGAGGAGAAGCAGGCGGGGGGAATCGGGATGCGACGTAGGCAAATGGACAGTACCTGTGCGAAAATATGATTCAATATTGAAAGCTCTTTCGTCACTGGAAAACGCGAACATATTTCTGGAACGTACTATTCTCAGTAACTCAGTACTGCTTACTATTTGCGGTCTTAGTTCTGTGTGGAGTTGGAACTTCCTTAGTAGAAGGGGTGGGAGTAAAGTACATTCAAAAACTCAGGTACAATAAAAATTGAAATAAAAATAAAATGATGTCCCTGTACATTTGTTTGGTTGAAGAAAAGTACAGCATTGTAAAGTCCCCCTCCCCCAAATTTTATTGTTATTATTATTATTATTATTATTATTATTATTATTATTATTATTATTATTATTATTATAAAAAGGTAAAAAAGGTAAAGGTATCCCCGTAACATGCCATGAAGGCATTTGGGGGGCATGGAGGTAGAGCCCCATGCTTTCCATGACCTCGGCACTAGAATGAGGTTGTGTGGTCGGCACCATGCTCTGGCCGCCTTTTACCCCAGGGAAAGACCCGGCACTCAGTTTTTTTATAGGAGGCTGAATGAACCTCGGGGCCGTTCTGAAAGTTTGGCAACGAGAAAAAATCCTGTCACCACCTGGGATCGAACCCCGGACCTTCCAGTACGTAGCCAGCTGCTCTACCAACTGAGCTACCCGGCCGCCCATTATTATTATTATTATTATTATTATTATTATTATTATTATTATTATTATTTATTATGTTGACTCATACTGTATTGTATTAGGACTCATTAAGATAAATAAGAATTAAAAATAGCTTATTATTTATTGAATAGCATTTTCTTTGCTAGCCTTAATCTCATGTTTTTCGAATCGAAGGAGGGAATAAAGAAGTCCATAACCGAATTGAAAAAAGTAAGGAAAGAACTTAACTTAAAATATCTAATATCAAAATTAAAGTAATAGCTTTGAGAAGGAGGCAGCAATATGGATCGAAGATGATTGTTATTAATATGATAATAAACATTTACCCTATTCAGTTATTTGGCTGTAAGCTATAGTCCTTGTCATAAGAGAGACGGATATTGATATAAAAATAAATATAATAATAAACTGAATATGGTACGATAAGAAAAGCTTCACGAAACAAAATAGGACAAATATTTAATTGAAGTTTTCAAAATAATTACTTTTTTAGTCTTGCCGCTCGAAGCGGAAAGCTGCGTATTTCTCTTCGATAACAGAAATTTACGTTAAAAAATTAAGCTTGTGAGTTTTATGTAGTTCACTGTAGATAAAAAAAATATAAGCTACAGTACTTCAATTATGTTTTACGTTTTGATCATAAATTAAATTATTTATGTAGGCCTAAGTACAAAAATAATCCACAAACGAATAGGGAAACACGGGAATTTTACTGGAAGTAAGTAAAGAGATAGGTTTGGAAGTAAATCTCGAAAGTACATGATTATGTCTCGTGACGAGAATATTGTACGAAATGGAAATATAAAAATTGGAAATTTATCTTTTGAAGAGGTGGAGAAGTTCAAATATCTTGGAGCAACAGTAACAAATATAAATGATACTCGGGAGGAAATTAAACACAGAATAAATATGGGAAATGCCTGTTATTATTCGGTTGAGAAGCTTTTATCATCCAGTCTGTTGTCAAAAAATCTGAACGTTAGAATTTATAAAACAGTTATATTACCGGTTGTTCTTTATGGTTGTGAAACTTGGACTCTCACTTTGAGAGAGGAACATAGGTTAAGGGTGTTTGAGAATAAGGTGCTTAGGAAAATATTTGGGGCTAAGAAGGATGAAGTTACAGGAGAATGGAGAAAGTTACACAACGCAGGACTGCACGCATTGTATTCTTCACCTGACATAATTAGGAACATTAAATCCATACGTTTGAGATGGGCAGGGCATGTAGCACGTATGGGCGAATCCAGAAATGCATATAGAGTGTTAGTTGGGAGGCCGGAGGTAAAAGACCTTTAGGG
Organism: Periplaneta americana; assembly: GCF_040183065.1. Classification (NCBI taxonomy): domain Eukaryota; kingdom Metazoa; phylum Arthropoda; class Insecta; order Blattodea; family Blattidae; genus Periplaneta; species Periplaneta americana. Next base: position 28,715,822 of record NC_091123.1, on the reverse strand, counting down.
AGGCCGAGACGTAGATGGGAAGATAGTAGACTATTAAAATGGATTTGAAGGAGGTGGAATATGATGGTAGAGACTGGATTAATCTTGCTCAGGATAGGGACCAATGGCGGGCTTATGTGAGGACGGCACTGAACCTCCGGGTTCCTTAAAAGCCAGTAAGTAAGTAAGTAAGTGAGTGAGTAAGTATAAAAATGTGACAAATAGATCTACCTCTTACAAATTTTTCTTATCGCGATTAGAATTGCATAAATATAGGAATTTCGGCAACAGCTCCCATAAGCTAAAAAATTGGTGTTGTTGAACGGTTCAGATTGGTTCTATGGTTAATTAGAGAATGCGGGTGTAAGTGGCAGGACTGAAACGGTCCGGTGGCTGGCAAACTGAGAGGTGTAATGAAACCGCCATCCTAACCAAGCACCCCATCTTAGCGGCAACCGACTGCCCCCCTCGCCGGCTCCCTCAATCCATACCAGTCGGCCAGCATCGCCCAGTGTACAGTACGACCCGAGTATCTTGTCCAACATACCTTGTAGACTCACAGTTCTGCTGTGGAAACTTTTCCAGAACAGACAGATCAGCATTAATCAACGTTTAAACTGACTCTATTGTTACAGTTACTGAGATGCTATTATTATTACTTACTTACTTACTAGCTTTTAAGGAACCCGAAGGTTCATTGCCGCCCTCACATAAGCCCGCCATTGGTCCCTATCCTGAGCAAAATTAATCCATTTTCTATCATCATATCTCACCTCCCCAAATCCATTTTAATATTATCTTCCCATCTACGTCTGGGCCTCCCCAAAGGTCTTTTTTCATCCGGCCACCCAACTAACACTCTATATACATTTCTGGATTCGCCCATACGTGCTACATGCCCTGCCCATCTCAAACGTCTGGATTTAATGTTCCTATTTATGTCTGGTGAAGAATACAATGCGTGCAGTTCTGCGTTGTGTAACTTTCTCCATTCTCCTGTAACTTCATCCCTTTTAGCCCCAAATATTTTCCTAAGCACCTTATTCTCAAACACCGTTAACCTATGTTCCTCTCTCAGTGTGAGAGTCCAAGTTTCACAACCATAAAGAACAACCCGTAATATAACTGTTTTATAAATTCTAACTTTCAGATTTTTGACAGCAAACTGGATGATAAAAGTTTCTCAACCGAATAATAGTAGGCATTTCCCATATTTATTCTGTGTTTAATTTCCTCCCGAGTATCATTTAGCCTATATTTGTTAATACTGCTCCCAGGTATTTGAATTTTTCCACCTCTTCAAAGGATAAATTTCCAATTTTTATATTTCCATTTCGTACAATATTCTCGTCACGAGACATAATCATATACTTTGTCTTTTCGGGATTTACTTCTAAACCTATCTCTTTACTTGCTTCATGTAATCCAAGTACCAAATCTCAGAACCTTATTCCTTTGCTGTTGTCGTGCCAGAGAATCAGTCCCATTCCTGGGCTTATTTGAAGGTTTCGTAACAAGCTGTTTTTTTACGGTGATGGGTTGTTAGCCCTTCGCCCAACCCCTATGCTGGAGGACCACCCCTCACCGGCTGTCTGCGACTGCTTATTCAATATATCCAAAGCTACCCTCCATATCTGGAGTATCTGGAGGCCCTATCCTCGATCCGCAACCTGAGGACGCGCCATGCCGTGGTGACATTATTATTATTATTATTATTATTATTATTATTATTATTAATATTTATTTTTATTATTATTATTACTATTAATATTTATTATTATTATTATTATTATTATTATTATTATTATTATTATTATTATATGATATATATTTACGTCACAGCATTTCTCTACATGTAATGGTGTACTCACACTCCTCGTATACGGTGCCACCATTAACACATTCCTTGCAGTAGGCCTACACATGTACAAAAATACTTCACTATGTACCTTATCATTACTCTGTGTAGCCGGCGTATAGGTAACTAAGTATTGACACTTCCTGTCGGTACCTTTGATGCAGCTGGACTGATTTCAATTACCTTCAAGCCAGCTAGAGCGTGAGATTCTGCTTTCTCCCTAGAGTTGGCGCTGACATCACACCGGCTAGCAGTCGACACAGCGGAAATATAACACACATAATTAATACATTTAGGTACATTATGTACGTAAATAAAATAAATTCGATCCATAAAATAATAAATCCGTCATTAACTGTAACGTCTAGACTCTAGAGTTCCTTTATAATGAGAGTTGAGACGTTGACCTCAACAGCAATTAAAATATGTAATGATATGATAGCAATGAAAATGGAAAAACAAAACTTCTATGAGATGTAAAACCATATACCTGTATTATATTATATACAAATATTAAACGAATTTGATACATAATTTTATAATGTATTATATTATTTTATAATATAATTTATTTTAACTGAAATATATAAAAAAAATATTATTACAACTAGTTTGTCAGTGAGAAATAAGGAAAAGCTGTTAATTTGATTTATTTGAAGCAAAGCGTTACTGGAGTATGCAATAAGGTAGGCGATGTTTGGAACCTGTGTCTCAACTCTATACTCAATTATTATCTTGGCGTATGCTCGATTACACTAACCTCTAGCGCTTGAAAGTGGAACTAAACGCCGGCGCACAGAGAAACAAAACACAGGAAAATTCGCTCAGTGTCCATTCTTTATAATCCCTATTCGCTAGCCTAGCCTCCCATTCAATACTTATCCTATATTTCATTTGCTATTCTCTATTTGTTCACTAATCATAAAAATGCGCCAAAATAAACAGCACTGAAATTATCGCTCATCTGCTGTTCACGTTTCCATAGCAACCAAGTATTTATTTATTGCATACAACAGTTTGACATATTGTGAATTCAGTGTTGTGTTGATTTCTGCAATTTTGGTTCTCACAACAGAGGAGAAGATGTTTATCATCGAGCATTATTTCCGGTCATACGGAGTACTGAAATTACAAACATACGGCTACTCTGAAAATCAAGATGTCATTATAATATGCAAGGCGACATAAAACTGATCGCGTACGACGGAACTTCTCGACGACAGCTAACATTGTTTTTTTTTTAACAATTTATTGACCGATCAGCGCATTTAGCGCTATACAGATCATTTCTAAAAAATATAAATACAATATATGACACTGAATTGAGGGCAGCCTAGATTGGGCTCATCAATTAACAAAAATAATTGTTAATAAATAATTATTTACATAGGTTGGTGTGATGATAAATCTATATATATAATTTGAACTGGTAATGGAAATTACGGGAAAACGGCTGAACGGATTTAATAAATTACCCCTCATTTTGAAGCTTCGAACCCAAAGTTTTTCGGAAAAGTAGTAGTTTTCAGTGAAATGTCAATTTTCCTACATAATTTTCCTATTTTCCAAAATCCATCTGTTGTCAGTTTTGAGAACTAATTTTATTTAATCACGGCCGACTTGATTGGATTTCAGAACAAAACACACACTACAATAAACAATAGGCTATTACACGAAGGCCATGACCTGCAGGATTGCCGACATATGTAGAGCTCAATTCAATTTGTTATTAAAAACTGATTCTGCAGTGTATAATTTTCTGAGTACAGCTGTGTATTGGATATTCAAATCTACGAAACTTGAGGTGGTTTGGTGACATTGTTACCATTAGAAATTAAATATTATTATAGTTAATATCATGATGCGTCTATTTTTCATTAATTGCACATAATATTGATGCTATATTGATGATATGAAAGAGATACGTTTTGAGGTTATGTAAGTAAATGTAGAGAATATCTTAATTTAGATCTTCATTTCTATAATTTACTGAGTGACTGCTATATATAACTACAAAGCTTAATTAAGATAATAATATTGTTATTAAAAATCAAATATTTTTATACTTATTAACCCAGTGGGGTTGGGTCTTTTTCCATATACTTAATGGCGGTGTAGTGTAGATATTGATATGTGTCATTGTCTTCAGTATTGGCTCGAGAGAGCGCTAAAATTACATACAGTTCCTAAGGAAAGATCAAAAGGTATTACTTACTGATAAAATAAGAGGCCTAGAAAATTTTGTAGTCTCCAGATCATTTGAGCAAGATCTCTTAGTAGGATAAAATGATTTTACGCTCTAAATTTCAAGTTCTACATGCAGCAGGTATACGAAAATGCTATTGTTCGAAAGCTTAGCAAACCTGACATTTTTTTAACTTTTGCCTACAATCCACAATGACCTGAAATAGCTACTGCTATCGTCTTGACATTGATACTTGCGTTTTCGCGTTGAAACTCAAAAACTGAAGTTGGATAGGTTCAAGAAAAAGTATTTGGCCTAAAAAAATCCATTCAGAAGAAGTATGTTTCATTATTATGGAAGCAAATAACTATCAAAAAGACAAGTATTCTTCATTGAAAATAAATCTGAAAAATTTTTATTTGAACGTCTAACGAACTTAGTTTGCAGCAGCATTTGCTGCACAAGCCACTAGTTTTGATTATAATATGAGGTCCATTGGAAGTCGGCTCTTGATTCTGGTGGGAAATGTGGATTTCCTTCCGAGAGAGTAATGGACGGCTCCTGAAACATTTTCTAGGTTGTTATAGAACTTCTTAGTTTGTGAATGAATAAACTGTTTGATTGTGTCAATACCAGTTTCTCTGTGTAGTTGGCTGTTACGGACAAACCAAGGAGAATTGAGTGAAATTCGTAGGACTTTATTTTGAAATGACTGGATGTGTTTAATTTCACTTATTACAGCTCCTCCCCAGACAGGACAGGCGTAAAGCAGTAGAGGTCGTAATAGAGATGTGTAAAGTTGCATGCAATTTTATAGCTTTAGAGATGATTTTTTGTTGAGGATCGGATATAATTTAGCGAGTCTTGAGTAGGCCAATTTAAGTTTGTTGTTGATGTGATGTTTCCATGATAGAACATTGTTGTCTTATTTGGTGGCATTGTTAAATCGCTCCTGGTGACGCAAGCTCGGCCCATTCTGTCACCCCACTCAACACGAACAGTTTTAAAAGAAAAATAAAGTTAACTCCTGACAATATTGTAAACATAAAAATTTGTACAAACCGTGTTTAACATTTTCAATGCATAAGAACAGTAAGCTTATTTATAGGACTACAAATGAATGTAAATGCGCGCAAATAAGCATGAAATCCCGCTAAATTTAAAACGATTATGTGTTTTAAAAAATCCATATTCTCAGGTGGCCCTGACTGAATATTTTAGCTTTAGCTGCGGTTTGTTTATGGCGATCATCTCTGGGCGCATATCGCTGGCGATGGTCGCCGGGTGTTGCTAGCAGTTGAAATGAATGTGCACGGTTTCTTTACAGCGATGATCGCCAACGTAGATCGTTGGACGCGACGCAGATCGCTGGAGGAGGTTGCTTCTGAAGGAAATTCAGGACGCATATCGCCGCATACATGTTCAATAATCGATATTTATAAAAGGCCATGTAGAAATATTGAATCGAGTTATGGCAGCAAAACAAATGAGAATTGACAGCGATGTACGCTGATAAAGAAACCAGTTCCTGGCGATCATCGCCAGCGTTTTTATAATCGCCGGAGACGGCATCCGACGATGATCGCCATGAACAAACCGTAGCTTTACTGTACATATTTCAGTAACTTTTGTACACTATATTTTGATGCGTAACTCAGTCCTTTTAACTCATACAGGCCTATTCAGGCCTAATAAAATGCAGAAATATAAACTTGAAAATATTTTAATCACGGTGAATTGTTGTTTTTTAGAAACCCCTTAAGTCAAATTTTAACAAAATTGAGTTTATTGCTAATTCCTGTTCTACTGTATAGGGATAGATATACCATTTTGTAGAAAAAAAATACCGCACGTCAAACGGTATTTCTGTTGTGACATGTACGCTTGAAAATTAGGTTTTGTGAAGAAGATCCACAAGTCAGGGACAAGGCTGACACAGAATGAGTGAAACTAGCTATAGCCTAAGCTGTTGTGTTTGGTAAATTAATTATTTTGTGTCTGAATTTTGGATTTGTTAGAATAATGCTGTTGCCTTTTGTGTAATATGTTATTTTATTAGATTGTTTAATGCAGAACATTATTATTTATGTCCTTAGTGACATTATTTTCATACAGGTTAGAGTAAAATTTGTTCACATGGAGCAAATATTATGAATACTGGTTTTGAGAATCAAATTCGTAATTTTTTTAACAAAATTTTCAATTATTTCATTAAATAAAGAGATAGTTTTGTTAAATCGTTACCAGATTTTGAGAATCCCCTTAACTCAAACTATCTGGAACATTGTCGGCCACTTTTCAGACAATCACGGATTTTAACAATCATAAATTTGTATATATATGATCTAATACTTTATACTCAACAAAATATCGACAATTACTCATTAGTGGCCAATATACATAATCATGAAATAGTGAACAAATTAATATATCATATTGTAGATTACACAAGAGCAACACAAACTTTTTAATAATGGGGATGAAATTATTTAATAAGCTCCCAAGTCAATATTATAAATTACCAATCAATAGCTTCAAAACTAGATTTTATAATTGGTTATTAAATAATCCTTTTTATTCTGTTGCTGAGTTTTTCAACACAAATTTGTATGAAATTGTATTTTCATAAACAACTTTAATTGCAATTTAGTTAGTTTTCTTTAATTTAAAAGTTTCAGATTATTTCATGTTTTCAATGTATTATTTAAAGTTTACTGTTTATTTTATTAGTGTTTTTTAAAATGTATTTATATGTTTTTCAATGTATACTGACGAAGTCTAATGGCCAAATAAATTGAATTGAATTGAAACATTTTTAAACATGAATAATGAATCTTGAGTCATATTCTATTTATTTTTTTTTTTTTCGTACAGAAATATTCGTTATGTTTTTACCAACATTTCCCATTTCAAATATTCCAATTCCAAACTCATGCGTTTCTTTTAAACAGTTTTTTTGTGTGTGTGTTTCCACAAAACTTTGTATTTCATGACTTAAGTGGTTTCTAAAAAAAACCCGATTCAGTTGTTAAAGTAAACTATTAATTATTAGCGTGAAAATAAAATCAAAGTTCATTTATATTCTTTTGGAACATATTTGTATTTCACAAGAAAGAGGAAAGAGCAGGCAGACGAATCAGAACATGGCGGGCATCCTCAATGTCCCAACAAACAACTCGTAGGGCTACAACATAAATAATGAAATCTAAATTATCCATACTTTTTCGTTTTCTATTTGTCTTTGGGGACTAGCCCTACAATTGTCCCCTCGTATTCCTTAATCGATCGATATGCTGAGTGTTAACGGAATTCTCCCTTCCTTTTACCCCCTCCCTCCTACCGTCCCGGCCTGACAGCAGCCCTTCGCGTTGGCTCCAACAGCACCAGTTTCAAACCGAGTGTGAAAAAACGAGGGAAGAGAAAATATATATCTGAAGTAAAAGAGAGGGAGGGAACATAGGAAGGGTGGATGAGATGATGAAGGGAGGAAATGGGCACAGGAAGATTAAGCCGGGATGAATGAATGGATGGAAAACAGGAGCAAATCTGAATTAAGTTATATAAGCCTGTGAGGAAGCTGTGCACTAGACAGTCATGTTGTATCGCAGGCTGTAGATCAGAGAAATATTTGGAAATCACGTCGAGGAAATAGGGATATCCAGAACTAGCACCGACAGATAGCGCACGTGTACTTTGAGGGATGCGCTTTGCGTGTGCATTTGTTTTCCGGTATATAAACATTGAGGATTTATGTAGTGTATTAGTACTTAAATACCCTTAAAAACAACTCAAAATGTCAAATTTTTGTTGTGTTCCTATATGTAAAAACGAGGGAAAGCTTTTTGTCTTCATTCAGGTCCAAAAATATTCTGAATAGGGTAAATTAGGGTCTGTTGGACAGTCGGGCATGTTGGACACTTTGTATTTTAACGTGTTACCTCGCCACTTGTGGGCACCATATTCTGCTAGAAGTCAATGAGGGAAGTAGTCACGAGTGGGGCTACTTCAGACATTGACTTCTAGCAGAATATGGTGCCCACAAGTGGCGAGATAACACGTTAAAATACAAAGTGTCCAACATGCCCGACTGTCCAACAGACCCTAATCTACCCTATAATATGCTTTAAACCTTAAAAATTTAACTAATTAAATTGCGCCTCGAAACTGCCAGCTATTAAACAAAGTAATTACTTCAAATAAGGAATTGCTGGCTACAATTTCATTTTGGAAGAGGGAAAAGAAAAATTAATGAAAACATACGCAACCTCGACAGCAAGCTGTGTTAGCTTAGATTATAATCAGTACTTCTTTGAGTCTCCGAAGTTTACGCCTGCAGTAAACTCTGGATTAACTGGGATGTTTATTATCCAGGACGATCCCTAGTGAAATCCATTTCGTGAATAATGTTTTAATGTGATGTAGACTAATAATTATTAAAACAATGTTTTTACTTCAAATTTTCAAAATCGTCCTCCATAGTATTCAAAACTGCATGTTCTTAACCTACAAAACACAGGAATAATCGTGATTATACTGCAATCACATTATATCAATTTATCAAACATTGCATTTGATCTTTCTGCAACTAGAGAAAGAAATACGAGGAATTCAATCTCGATAGTCCCTTCCCTATAAAAAAAAACACATTGGTGGCTGCAAATCCTGTTTTTAAGCGTACGGTACTTACAATACTAATGATTAAAGAGGTAATATTCACCTTTGACAAAATTCCTATATTATTTATTTATTTTTTTATTCGTGCACCTCGTTCTCATTTAGGTTCATGAATATTCAATTTACTCGTATCTATATTCCGCATACTGCAGATTTCCCCATCCATCTCTTAAGGAGAATCGCCCAGTATTATACAAGTTCACGCTATTATTTATTGTAAATTAAATTAAATTATGAGGTAAGAAAATACTGAATTACATTAAATTATACTGGGTTATACTAAATAATTATAAATATAATTTTGACACGCACAGAAAACCAACAAATGGGAGAACGTAATCAAATATAGCACATGACATAATATAGCCCTACAACATGTCCCGCATGGAACGCTCCTGCCATCTAACGGTAAAACTTCGCATAAGATATCCCTATTATGGGCTCTCCTACGTAAGCGTGCATAAGTCTCCTATAAAGCACGTTGCAATGTTTCTTTATTGAAAGTCAACCCGTCTAAAGCGCTCCCATGCATGAAGAAACTTACCTGGAGGAAGTTCGTACAATCCTCAATACATAGGCTTAGGCGAAATTTTGAGAAAAATACGAAACAAGAAACAAAAATAATATTAATTTTAATTCATGAATGTACATAGGAATCAGAGAGTTTTCCACGTAAATTCTCTTTGCTAAAGTGTTAAATTCCAAGAACTGCAGGAAGACAAACACAGCATTTTTACTTCAAGACAGAGAGTCATGAAGAGTATTTTAGGCTTTTAATTTTCCTTCTCTTCTTAGACTATTTCATTAGTCAGCTCAAGGACAGGTTTTTAAATCGTAAGGGAATCCTAAAATCCATACAAACTTTGCTGCTTAAAAACATAGTGCGAACATCAGATGAAGATTTAGAAACTGCTGTTGAGGCTATAGTAAATCAGTGGCCCAATGATGTTGATGCATCACCAGAGTCTTTCTTTAATGAATTGAAGATGTAGAGAAGAAATTTCCTTGATCAGAAAAATCTTCACCTAATACCTACTGATTTTATATCATCTTTGAACAGGTGCAATGAAATTATTTTTCCCTGCTCTCGCAAGGCGCTGAAACTTTTCTGCACGTTGTCTGTAACTACAGCAACACCAGAGCGGTCGTTCTCAACATTGCGATATTTGAAGACTTACTTGAGAAGCACGATGGGAACAGACAGATTAAATGGACTGGCCTTGATGTATATACATAAAAATGTAGAAGTAGAAGCTCATGAAGTACTGGATGAAATGTCTAAGAAGCCTCGTCGCCTTCTTCTGTAAATATCGTTCTGTTATTGTTTTTGTATTGCAGTCAATGTAAATGTTAAAATAAAAAAATTATGGTTTATTTAGCAACGCTCGCAATTGCCGAGATTATATCAGCGTCGCCGGTGTGCCGGAATTTTTTCCCTCAGGACTTCTTTTACATGCCAGTAAATCGACTGATATGAGGCCTGTCGCATTTAAACACACTTAAATGCCATCGAGCTGGGTTGGGGTAGAACCCGCAACTTCGAGCACAGAAGGCTATACCGACTACGCTACTCAGGCCAACTTGTAATTATTTGTGACTCGGAAACAAATTGTGAGTGTATAAACTTATTTCTCATTACTCCATTTTTACTATCTCTTCAAATCCCTCCCCGAAAAAAAATCCTGTGTCCGCCCCTGGGAGATAAGTCTCCAGATTTCAGCGGCTGCTCGATTTTTTCCGACTGTAGCGCTCTCAAACTTAATCGGGATAAGAAATAAAAATAGAAACGAACGATACTTCGAGCATGTGGTTGACATTTCGTCATTGTTCCGTTTTAAGCAGTTCTCTATAGCAAAATGGCGGAAAGCTATGAAATTATAGACTTGAGAAACTATTCTTAAGAGTTTATATGAATGTATAACCATGTAGGTAGACTACAGTATTTCTCGAGAGTTCGCATTTCTTCATGGAGAATTATTCATTTCAACGACCTCTTTCGACTTCTTTGTGAACTATAAAGTCTAAGAGGTAGTAAATCTAAGTGTGTATGGACAATAGGGTGGAGTGAAAATATGAAGTTCATGGAATTAAAATGTAATACCAGGTAAAAGTTGTGGGGTGATATCATAAAGAACAATGCAAAATATTTTTTCTCTACCTTTAATATTTAGAGATGCTCCAAGAGCATCATATTTTCAAATTTTTACAAAATTTGCAGGTTCAGATTTTTTAGCGAGAAAACATTCTTCAATGGTTTAATCTGCATGTTTTTGGTCCCCTGTTATTTCATCTTGAAATGTCACAGAAACCCAATTTATAAGAAACTTGGGCATAATCACAAAACTCTTGGGTATGGTATAATTAATATAATTAATGGAAATTCATTCTTCTGATGTTGCAGAGTGTTTAAATCAAAACAGTGGCTCTAATTAAGACAAAAAATCTGACCTTCTGTCCTGTATTCGAATACCGAGGGGCTGAACCCATCACAATTACCCACTATCACGATGTAATGAAATATTATCTAAGGGTCAAAAATGAATTAAAACCTGACTTCAAATCAAAAGAACCTACTGTTGGAGAGATTACAGAAAGAGTTATTATCAAAAGTAAGGAAATCTGGGTAAAGGCATCTATTCCGATAGTCAGTGACACAAGAACATTACAACTGGTTCGTGCTTACCATGATCAATATAGAAAAATACTGTGTACTGCAACCCCAATTTAGAGTCGTCCAAATAAAGTTTAAATATATGATTTTACAGCAATTCACTTGCTATACAATGAAAAAGAAAATAATAGAACAAATATATAAAAAGGCAAAAAAATTGTAATTTTAAGAAACTTCAAAGCCCTTGGGGCACCTCAAAAATTAAATATAAGAACTCCATACTTTTCACATTAGTAAGTTAAGTGAAAAGACAGATTTTTGCAACTACTACATTTAGAAAACAGATAAAAAACAATTTCGTGTATAAATTCACTTCACCCTAATGGACAATCCTCCAATTCAGACATAAGTTTACATCCCTGAGGCAGTCTATGTCTGCAAAGATAAATCTTTGCATGTATAGTGCCCTTATGCTTGATGTTGATAGGCTATTCAGTTTCGAAGCAGAAAGTTGAACTATCCCCACTGCTCTTTTGCTAGTCACATGTTTACTATGGTTAAGTTGCCAAATTGTCCATTTCATAGGACATATACCGCTTTTCATTACATCTCCCGCATCCAGCTTTAAAATATATACATAATGAATTTAACATTATAAGGAAAGAGACTGACATCCTTGTCGGAGCAAGGAAAAGATCTATGATAAGGCAAGATCAGAATAGTAGCCGCATAGAACCTGAAACCGAATGGATGAACAAACAGAAGATGTTCAGAGTTTGTTAACATTTTATTCAGACACCTATGCCTATAAAAAGTGGTTAAAACAGGTGCATTAATGTAGGCTTACTTTCTTTGCTTGCAACCAGATCGTATGTACTGTGCAAATCAGGGCACGAACTCCGGACCTCTGTTCATAATTGCAAGTTCTCCTGAGTATTAGGGTCTATTGATTTACAGTCTTAAATCTTAAAACTGTTGAAGAATATAAAGGCATTTCATAATAAATTTCCATGGGTAGCAAATGTTTTATCTAGAACAATAACAACAATAACATTTCGTTTCCTGGGATATGACACAAAAGATGGTCTATTCAGAAGTTAAGCAGTGAATGTAAGTTAGAAAAGCTGAATTTCTAATTCTCAGTGATAAATTCATGAGTAAGTACTGAATTTCATATAAAACATACACGAATGGATAGGCCTACTATAACTTATGCTATGTGAAATAGTCTATTACAATAATAGTAGTAACTTAGTATTAATGTTATAATAATCATCTTTCATTCTTCATTTCAATCGCTCCACGTAACTAGTAGCATTTGCAATTGAATCGGTGAGATGCAGAAGGAAAATATTCCATATAACAGAATTTTAAGAAAAAAACTGTTTAGAATGCACTTTAGAGAAAAAGTGGTTTGTAGAACTAGTTGAGGTTAATATCTTTTACCTATTCCCCAAAATATAATGTTTGTTGTTATCTCATACTCAAATCTAAAGTGCATGGAATGTTTTCCTTTTGCATCCCACCGACTTTCATAGGAACAACACATTATGTTCAATGAATATCATATCTGTAGGGACCGATTTCACCGAACTTATTTAACTTTGTCACTTAGAGTCTTTTTAATTGACACTTAAAGAAACAATGCATTTCACCAAAACAAATTGGGCTTTAAGCTCTTATTAAACTAGGTTAAGTGAATTGGTCAATATTTGGTTATTTAAATAATTAATCCTGCATTAATGACAATAATTTTAATCATTGCGAGGACAATGATGGACTCGATATTTGAAAATGATAATTTCTTACCAAGATGGGTGAGGATAATTTCCGAAGGAGAAGATTATTTTAATACAATGGACGAAAAAGATTTGCAAATGCGATTTAGGTTAAGCAAAAAGCATTGTGTAGATCTATTTTAAATAGTAGATTTAGAATTTCCAAATGATAGTTAAGTACTTCATAATAACATTTAATCAATCTTTGGTTGCCTGAAATATGGCAACTACAATAATATGAATAGCTAACAAATTTATCATGTAGGCCTAATATTACATTTTAAGAAGGCTTTGGAATAATGCGAATCGATGAAGTCTTTCCATTTTGCTTGTTGCATGATATTTTCTTGCATATACTTTCATATTATCTCGTTTTTGTTCAATATTGCGGAAGACTTTGGGATGAAGTTTTTTTTGCATTGCAATCTCTTTTTATTTAGACTATTTCCAATCTTTTTTCATGTCTTCTAAAGTCTGCCCATCCGTCTTTTTGTTTTCGATGAGTTTAATATGTTTTGAGGTTACCTCCGTTTAGGCCATGATAACGTCATAATAGGAACAAATGAACTCACTACATTAACAAAATACATGGCCTTCGAAATCACCATTTTACTATGATTTCGAAGGCTGTGATGGCTTAATTGGGAATTCAATTAACTGACTTTGTTTTAAATGCGTATTAATTTGGTGAAATGCGAACGAATTAAATATGATTTAACTTCCGTATTTAAATTAAATCGCACTTAGTTAATTGTGGATTAGTAACATGTTGGTGATATCGGCCCTTAATGTTATTATTTTTAATTGGTAGTTAAAATTGAACGTACTTCGCCGTAACGTCATGGTCTTAAGGCGTCATACCTGGACTCGCTTTACGGAATGAGCACTTGTTCGAGTCCTCATGGAAAGGAATTTTCCCATGAAATTTCGGCCAGTGTATGAGACCGGTGCCCATCCATCATCGTCATGAATTTGGGTGGCTACAGTCAGTAGCGAAATCAGGTTTCGAAAACCAGATATAGAGACTAGCGGGATCATTGTGCTGACCACACATTACCCTCACGAATTATAGACTACTTATTTAAATCGTACACTATGAAACTGAAGTTAAATTTCTTTCACATGGGATTTAAAGAGTGCCCTTGGTGTATTTTCCAAAGAACAAAAGTCTCTAATCTATTTATTTGGATGAATATTGAATGCCATCAATTAGATATTTCTTCTGAGTAATAATTTATTTGAATAAATTAAGTTAAACAGTAATAGGCTAGTAGCCTAAGTTATGTCTAATTTATAATCAGGCTTCGAGACTTCGGACCCAATAGAGCAGTTCAGTTGGAAATCCGCATAACGGCGTACTGAGTATAGTGGTAAAGCGTACAGTGGGTGGGGGTACTGTAGAATGAATGCCAACAAATACGCAATGGAAAACGCTCTGGATTTTAAGGTTCTGATGAATAATTTGGTTTTCATACAAATCTATTTTCAAACTGTGTCTGAAACTATTACACGGTTAGAAAAGTCAGAGCAAGAGATGCCGGAAGCCCTCAAATTAGTTGAGGAAATGACACAGAGATTTAATGAGACACCCAGTACACCGGTACTGAACATGTAAAACAGAAGTAGAAATCAATTTTATGTAAAAATAACGGATATGGAACATTGTGTAATATAAACAACAAATTAGTGGACATAGAGTCACCCGAGAATAAAGGACTGTCTCTTAGAGACTGCAATGATGTTAGGTTTTTTCGTTTTGCTCCTATCACGTCATGCGACGTAAGCCGCAGCTTTTCACAGTACAAACTGTGTTTGGCAGATAAGCGAAAAATATTTACGTTTGAGACACTGAAAATGTATCTTGTATAGGCCTACGCTGCAATTCGGTACTGTAACTGCACTTCCTAAAGATGACCAATAGGATAAATGAAGAAATTAAAATTGCTACAGGTTTATTTCTACCATTAACACTGTGTATAATTAAACACAAATGCTTATAAAAGACAGGAGAATAAAAGTTTTTCACATTCTTTTGACATTGTCATTGTGTAATGTATATTTAGTTTCAGAATGTACATATGTGTGCGTTCCCCCATACTACCGTACTCTACTCTAAATAACAACGTTGTTACCTCAACACATCTCTACCTTTCACTACCTGCAGCGAATCAACAACCTATAGTACAGGGACATCATTTTATTTTTACTAACATTTTTAATATTAACCTGGCTATACCTTTGGATTAATGATTCAGGCCCGGAAACGCCGTTTGCTACTCCTTCCACGGCTGGAGTTCAGTGATACTGGCGTAAAATACAAACAAATCACTTTACTAGGTACAAGAGGGAAGAACAGTAGTTCATCCATTTATATAAAGTAGGAAATATCGCGATTTTGAGTATGACAATTTTCATTAGGTTTTGTTTAATCAAAATACAGTACAGTATTAACAATAAGTGTTTTTACTCACGAACTGAGTTATCCATGCGAACGTATTCATTATTCAGAGTATATTATACTGTTTACAGCACATTAGCGTACGATATAGAGAATGTAGTTAAAATGAAAAATAATCATAATATGGATATTTAAAGATATTTTTGAAAATGGTGGTCGTTCATTTCGATACAGGCTCAGTTCTTGTGTGCCTATTATCGCACTATAGACTATTGCATCTAATTCCAATTACAAGGTTCGTCCTTCATACTTAGTAACTCATGTTGAAATAATTCTGTACTTACTCTATAAAAGAGTACCTTACGTACTGTAAATTCAATCTTCACTTCTGCCCGACCCGCACAGATAAAATTACTCAGACATGCTATCTACTGTCCGTCCAAGTGGTTATGTCGCAGGATCGTAGAAAGGGGGGGGGAAATCACGTGATAGTTAATTACTTAACGAGGCCCTTTTATTTAAGTTATTTTAAACAGTTGTATAATATTACGTAAACGTCCAATTCCTAACAGAAATTAATGTTTTCAGAAAAGGGCTAAGACAGCCCAGCTTTTACAGAGGGGCCAACAGAAGCAGGTGGAGGAAATCTGGATGCGACGTAGGCAAACGGACAGTACCTGTGCGAAAATATGATTCAATATTGAAAGCTCTTTCGTCACTGGAAAACACGAACATATTTCTGGAACGTACTATACTCGCTAACTCAGTGCTGTTTACGCTATGGGTCTTGGATCTGTGTGGAGGAACTTCATTAATAGAAGGGGTGGGAGTGAAGTACATTCAAAAACTCAGGTACAATAAAAATTGAAGTAAAAATAAAATGATGTCCCTGTATATTTACTTTCAGAATGTAGACATGTGTGTGTTCCCCCATACTACCGTACTCTACTCTAAATAGGAACGTTGTTACCTCAACATATATCTACCTTTCACTACCTCGAGCGAGTCAACAACCTGTAGTACATGCATAGTAATGTTATTGTATCGGGTCCCAAGTCTCGAAGCCTGTTTATAATATAACAAGGGAACCGAATTAGCCTGTTGCTAAAACCGTAAACTTACGATCAGAAAAGTGTCACTTTCGTGTCTCTAATTCTGCTGGGAATATTAGCTACCTCCAAATTTTCTAAACTGAATTTATCAATATGAACATTTTTATAGCGTGGTCCCTGTATTGCCAGAGGGAACTCACCTTCCAGGAGGAGAAATCAATTGCATCCTTTCTCGAGTAATTCTGAACAATAATTCCCTTCTTTCCGACATCGAATCCCCTCATAAATTATTTCTACGACCCAGCCATAATTCGTGCGTCCTTTTCTTGAAGCTGCCTTCCCCCACCCCAGCTTACTAAGTTGCTTTAAATTGGCAGAGCGACGCTGATGTGTTTAGAAATATAAGTTAGACTCTAACTACGCATGCACCCCCCGAACTAACGGCTTAAAGAGGTCCTGATTAGAAGCTTTAGGATAATCAAGATCAAGATTGGACGAAGAAAAGAGAGGAAGACGTAGGAACACTGAGGCGGGTAGTTCTGCGAGAGGGAAGAAGACGGACGCTCGCCGGCGAGGGGGTGGGACGCGGGGAGAGGAGATAATTGAGTCGTATTGCATGCCGGGAAAGACTTTACGATCTGGTGCTTTCGCGTGGCAGCAATCACATTTTTCTGCGAGGGTTTCTTTCTCTCGCTCGCTCGTCTCTTTTTACTACATAGGGTTGGGAGGAAGGTTCGCTTTCTTCCCTTCTTCTTGGGTGCTGTGTAGTGTTAAAAATATTGTAAACCGCCCTAAAACCGCAGGGAAACGCCATGTTGGTTTGTTATGTTGTCGGCTTGTAGAAGGGCCGATCTTTTATAGTCGTTTTATTAACCCGCTGCCCTTCTTCTACAACTGATGTTTGCTGACTGAGCTACATGCATAGGAAACTGATAGAGCGAGGACTACCTCAACTGAGTTTAGCTCGATCACTGTGTTAGAAAGGTAGGCCTAAATTCAGGTTAAGAATATTAAAATTTTATTCGGCTTCTATAATCTTTTCGCTGTAAGAAAAGTCCTAATGTAAACAATAGCACGTGACTGAAGTGAGGCTTCATTGGCCGCTGTTTGGCGCCATAGATTCTCAGTACATGTTCCCGCCTACCGTTGTACATTCTGTTTCATGTGAAACATTTCCCGTTACTCATCAAGTAGGCCTAACCTCACTACTATGCATTAGTTTGCTTAGGAAACATTTATTTTATAATTACTGTAATTAAATTATTTTTAAGTCTTATGTCTTCACAATGGACAGTTGAGGATGCAAAAGCCATACTTCAGTACCGCGTGCTTACGTGATCAACTACGAGCTCAAGTGACGCCAGCTTGTTACAAGAACAGACTACCTCAGTATTACTGTTGGTATTCATCCGCGTTCATAGTAGGCCTACATAACAAAATATAAAAGTAGCTTTTCTTTTACATAGCGTTTTACATATGAGTGAAGTTAAATGTTTCATCGTATTTAACAACTAGAATTCAATTGTTTATTTTAAAATAATACAAGATTATGGTTTCCAAATACGAACTATATTTTCCTGCTTCGTGTGAGTGTTTCGACTGGGAGCCAATCACGGGTATGACAGCAACGTGCTTGTTTTTACATTAGGATTTTTCTTACAGCGAAAACAGTATAGTTAGTTGACTGCATTTTGTAATTATTTTTCAGAAAAAAAAAATATGTCGTTCCTTAAATAAACTGCTGTGTTAATCAATGAAGTATTTTAATTGGTTATTTTACGACGCTTTATCAACTGCTATGATTATATAGTGTTTGAGTGGCATGAAGGTGATAATACCAGCGAAATGAGTCCAGGGTCCAGTGCATAAAAGTTACCCAGCATTTGCTCTTAATGGGTTGAGAGAAAATCCTGGAAGAAATCTCAGGTGGACTGAATGAAGTATAAGTATTCTCAAAGTATTGTTTGTATATAACAGCCATTTTCAACCGACGTGCAGAGAGAAAATGAAAATAATAAAGGTTGTCGTAAAAAAAAGTTGGAAACGTAAAAGTGAAAGAATTTTTGGCCCTAGCAAAGCAAATTAACCCTAAAAAAATATTTGCACATTCTTTTCACTAGTCCACACCTGTGGAGTAACGGTCAGCGCGTCTGGCTGCGAAACCAGGTGGCCCGGGTTCGAATTCCAGTCGGGGCAAGTTACCTAGTTGAGGTTTTTTCCGGGGTTTTCCCTCAACCCAATACGAGCAAATGCTGGGTAACTTTCGGTGCTGGACCCCGGACTCGTTTCACCGGCATTATCACCTTCATATCATTCAGACGCTAAATAACCTAGATGTTGATGCAGCGTCGTAAAATAACTCAATAAAATTAAAAAAAATTATTTTCACTATACAGAAGCACTTGTTTCAAAGTCACTAGTTCCTGAGTTTGCACAAGTAGACCTACCTATTACTTACTTACTTACTTACTGGCTTTTAAGCAACCCGGAGGTTCATTGCCGCTCTCACATAAGCCCGCTATCCTGAGCAAGACCAATCCAGTCTCTATCATCATATCCCACCTCCCTCAAATCCATTTTAATATTATCTTCCCATCTACGTCTCGGCCTCCCTAAAGGTCTATTTCCCTCCGGCCTCCCAACTAACACTATATATGCATTTCTGGATTCGCCCATACGTGCTACATGCCCTGCCCATCTCAAACGTCTGGATTTAATGTTCCTAATTATGTCAGGTGAAGAATACAATGCGTGCAGTTCTGTGTTGTGTAACTTTCTCCATTCTCCTGTAACTTCTTCCCTCTTAGCCCCAAATATTTTCCTAAGCATTTTATTCTCAAACACCCTTAACCTATGTTCTTCTCTCAAAGTGAGAGTCCAAGTTTCACAACCATATAGAAGAACCGGTAATATAACTGTTTTATAAATTCTAACTTTCACATTTTTTGACAGCAGACTGGATGATAAAAGCTTCTCAGCCGAATAATAACAGGCATTTCCCATATTTATTCTGTGTTTAATTTCCTCCCGAGTATCATTTATATTTGTTACTGTTGCTCCAAGATATTTGAACTTCTCCACCTCTTGAAAGGATAAGTCTCCATTTCGTACAATATTCTGGTTACGAGACATAATCATATACTTTGCCTTTTCGGGATTTACTTTCAAACCTATCTCTTTACTTGCTTCCAGTAAAATTCCCGTGTTTTCCCTAATCGTTTGTGGATTTTCTCCTAACATATTCACGTCATCCGCATAGACAAGCAGCTGATGTAACCCGTTCAAGACCTACCTATTGCAACATGTAATACAAATGGTTAGTTACATAAAAAGAAAGCCACTAAAAATAAGATTATTTTCATATCTTCACTCTGCAATGGATTCTAATACACTCAGTGGTTTGTTTACACAGAAGTTAGGTGGTTTTATGAAATGGAAGAACTTTTAGGCCAACTGTTTTTTTTTCTGAAGAATCTGACTTAAGTTATGCCAATTTTCTCAGTGATGATAGATGATAGATTTATCTAATTGATTTGTATTTCATGGTCTTCATTTCGTCCTAAAACTCTAAAAAAATCCCCCTACGGAGGAATTTGACCTGGTTTGAAACCACTGGTTTAGATTAGAACCTATATGAGTATGCCGCGTGGTTTTAAATTACACCATTAGTGTGCCACATGTTGATTAAGGTTGAAAAACGCTTGTCTATAAAAGGTCTTTTTCTCTTCGGCCTCCCAACTAACACTCTATATCCATTTCTGGATTCGCCCATACATGCTACATTCCCTGCCCTTCTCAAACGTCTGGATTTAATATTCCTAATTATGTCAGGTGAAGAATAGAACAAAGCGTGCAGTTCTGCGTTTTGTAACTTTCTCCATTCTCCTGTAACTTCATTCATCTTAGCCCCAAATATTTTCCTAAGCATCTTTTTCTCAAACACCTTTAGCCTCTGTTCCTCTCTCAAAGTGAGAGTCCAAGCTTCATAACCATACAGAACAACCGGTAATATAGGCCTAACTATTTTATAAATTCTAACTTTCAGCTTTTTTGAGAGCAGACTAGATGGCAAAAACATCTCAATCAAATAATAACAGGCATTTCCCATATTTATTCTGCGTTTAATTTCCTCTCATATGTCATTCATATTTGTTATTGTTGCTCCAAGGTATTTGAACTTTTTCGACCTTTTCAAAGGATAAATTTTCAATTTTTATATTTCCATTTCGTACTTTGATCTGGATTCGAGACATAATCATATAATTTATCTTTTCGGTGTTTACTTTTAAACCTATGTCTTTACTCGCTTCAAGTAAAATTCCCGGTTTTCCTTAATTGTTTGTGGATTTTCTCCTAACATATTCACGTCATCCGTATAGACAAGCAGCTGATGTAACCCGTTCAATTCCAAACCTTCTCTGTTATCCTGGACATTCCTAATGAGATATTCTAGAACGAAGTTGTAAAGTAAAGGTGATGGTCATTATTATTATTATTATTATTATTATTATTATTATTATTTTGTGAAGTCATTAAGGCTGATATTGATTGTGAATCCTTCCTAAGCAATATCAGTCTTCGTATTCCTGCTAAGGGTTTAAGATTTCATATTTTTTTTTTTTTTACAATAGAAATTCTAAATCTCTCTCTCCGGTCTGCAGATGTATAAAATATTCTAATTTGCATGGATTGAACTTAGATCCATTTAATGTGTAGTATATACTTTTTGAAAAATTCCAATATCTTGGAGCAACAGTAACAAATATAAATGACACTCGGGAGGAAATTAAACGCAGAATAAATATGGGTTATGTTATTATTCGGTTGAGAAGCTCTTATCATCCAGTCTGCTGTCCAAAATCTGAAAGTTAGAATTTATAAAACAGTCATATTACCGGTTCTTCTGTATGGTTGTGAAACTTGGACTCTCACTCTGAGAGAGGAACATAGGTTAAGGGTGTTTGAGAATAAGATGCTTAGGAAAATATTTGGGGCTAAGCGAGATGAAGTTACAGGAGAATGGAGAAAGTTACACAACACAGAACTGCACGCATTGTATTCTTCACCTAACATAATTAGGAACTTAAAATCCAGACGTTTGAGATGGGCAGGACATGTAGCACGTATGGGCGAATCCAGAAATGCATATAGAGTGTTAGTTGTTAGACCGGAGGGAAAAAGACCTTTAGGGAGGCCGAGACGTAGATGGGAGGATAATATTAAAATGGATTTGAGGGAGGTGGGATGTGATGATAGAGACTGGATTAATCTTGCACACGATAGGGACCGATGGCGGGCTTATGTGAGGGCGGCAATGAACCTTCGGGTTCCTTAAAAGCCATTTGTAAGTAAGTATATACTTTTTGAAGTTTTGTGTCAGTTATTAATTTATGTCTTTTGTTGAGATATGTATTATAATATTATTTTCGTTATCTTTTATATCATTTGTATTATATTCGTTTGTATGATTCCATCTTTTCATTTTCAATTACGATTATTTTTAATTCTTATTATTTTAATAGTTATTTCTATGTACTTTTATTGTAATTTCTATCATTATTAATGTTCTTATTATGACATTATCATGTGCTGAACTATTATTGGTCTCTAGCTGTTGAGCAGCACATCAAATATTAGTAAATAAATGAAATAAATAAATAAAAATTATTATTATTATTACTATTATCATTACTATTATCATTACTATTACTATTATTAAGTCCTATTATTATTATTATTATTGTTATTATTATTATTACTATTATTATTATTATTATTATTATTATTATTATTATTTCGAACAACAGGGGACTAAGGGATATTTATAAAGATCCGGAAATACTGTAATAGCCTTAATAAAAAGTCGAAGACTACGTTGGCTTGGACACGTTCTACGGCGTGATGAAGACTCTCTTCTACGAAAAGCTTTCGACTAGCCTATTCTCCAAGATGTACGACACCTCTTGGTAGACCTCGTCGTCGTTGGCAGGACCAAGTATATGATAATCTTTCTACAGTGGGAGGACGACAAGAAGATGCAGAGAATAAAGACGAATGGCGATATATCGTGAATGATAGGTTTTGAAGTGCCCTAAATTGATTATTATTATTTTTATTATTATTATTATTATTATTATTATTATTATTATTATTATTATTATTATTATTATTATTATTATTAAGAAAATGGTAGGCTACATCAGATCTTCATGAAAATAAATTGAAGGCTTATCTGTAATGACAAACATTCGAACTTTTTATTTCAAATCCCAACATTCTTACAGTCCCAACCATTCTGACAATAAAAATTCCGAACAGCCTGAACGTTTCACATAGGCCTAATTAGGTCTACAGGAATTTGATGAATATCCGCCACTTTTTCACAGCATTGCAATACTTTGTATTTATATTTCGTAGAATTAGTAAATATTTTTTTTTCTCGCGTGGAATGGCAGTCATTGGAAGATGTTACGTCACACTTTTCGGCCCGAAGCCTGCGAGGTTGCATAAAATGCGATCCTCAGAGTGCGGAACGCTGGTAGTCCTCAGTACTCCACAAGGGTCCCCCACTCGAGGGCTCGCCGCCACACAAAAGGTGACATACTGAACTTGTACGACGTTGTAAAACTTGTCTCTCTGCTAGAGTTGAGTCTGAGATAGCACTTCTGGAAGAGGCGGTACTTGATAGATTATATCACGACGGTGTTTTGATACGATACGACGCGACGGCGGGATTTTATCCACTATATGGGTCTTACCAGCTTCCGATATAATTAAGCCAACTAACCTTCCCTCATAATGTGTGTAAACAACGAGTCGGTTAATGGGGTCATACGAGACTTTTGTGTAACGGATAGCTGGCTAGATAAACCACGAGTCTCGAGCTTCCGCACGGCATGTTTAGTATAATGTTATAGCAGGAGCTGAAATTTCACCGCCATCATAATCACCATCGCCAGCACCGGGGTAAATAAACACCGCGTGCACCCGCATAGTTGGCTGATGAATGCTACTTCGCAGGACCATATTGTAATAAGCCCATTGTGCAGGCCTGGTTGCTCTTGTTTATAACTGCCACTACCTTGTTAATATTAGCAAGATGGCAGTGCTAATGTTTTCAGTATGGGGGGACTACGGCCACACTCAGAGAAATGTTCTCAATTAGATTTCATGAACGCCTTACACTGACCACCCACCAGAGTTTATAGCTAGGCCTACCATTCAACATTCAGGTAGTGTTTCCAGCTACAAGTTTAGCGGGCCCGGATTCGATTCTGTGCAGGAATATGACAGTCACAGAGTTTTCACCGTATTATAGCCCAACATGTAGTATTAAGGCTGGTTCACAATAAACCGGGAACGAGAACGAGAAGCAGAGGACATGAATATGAAAATTTTTGATTCACAATAAACCTAGAACGTAGACGGCTATGCATATCGATATGTATGTCAATAGCGATATGTAAAGTCGATATTACGCATTCTGATGTTATTTGTGTATAATTGACCAATGGCGTTCTCTCATGAGTACAAGGCACCCAACATAAACACAGGTTAACCAACTTCGAAATTTCAACTGAAACATTTCATTATGTACGGTACTATAAATATGCCCATGCATCTTTATTATCACAACCTATTTTAAGTCTACCATAACGTAAAATAATTAGAGAAGAAACATTTGTAATAGAACAAACATGAACACAACAATAGTTATTGAATTGAAGCATGAATATGTGGTGTGTAATACAACCAATACAGTAATAAAATATGATTCGCTTCCGATCGGTGTTCAAAGATGCAGCTATTGAAAGCCACGTATTCTCCTTCATTTTCTCATCTTTATACGAGGTGCGCCGCTTATCGTAAACGTGAGGATTTCAATATTAGAATCCCATTAAATAAAACTTGCTCCTTGATGCACAGCACAGAACAAAATAATGCATAGGTTATGTCACGGTCTTCTTGCTATAAAATATACGACGACAAAATACCTTTTAGATGGCAATAGAATGAATCTAGTGGGCTGTGATCGGAAACGTGAACGCCAAAGTTGAAAAGGCTGGTTCACAATAAACCGGGAACGAGAACCAGAATGAAAACGAGAAGCAGAGGACGTGAATATGAAAATTTTTTATTCACAATAAACCGAGAACGTAGACGACTATGCATATCGATATGTATGTCAATAGCGATATGTAAAGTCGATATTACGCATTCTGATGTTATTTGTGTATAATTGACCAATGGCGTTCTCTCATGAGTACAGGGCAACCATCATAAACACAGGTTAACCAACTTCGAAATTTCAACTGAAACATTTCATTAGGTACGGTACTATAAATATGTCCATGCATCTTTATTATCACAACCTATTTTAAGTCTACCATAACGTAAAATAATTAGAGAAGAAACATTTGTAATAGAACAAAAATGAACACAACAGTAGTTATTGAATTGAAGCATGAATATATAGTGTGTAATACAACCAATACAGTAATAAAATATGATTCGCTTCCGATCGGTGTTCAAAGATGCAGCTATTGAAAGCCACGTATTCTCCTTCATTTTCTCATCTTTATACGAGGTGCGCCGCTTATCGTAAACGTGAGGATTTCAATATTAGAATCCCATCAAATAAAACTTGCTCCATGATGCACAGCACATAACAAAATAATGCATAGGTTATGTCACGGTCTTCTTGCTATAAAATATACGACGACAAAATACCTTTTAGATGGCAATAGAATGAATCTAGTGGGCTGTGATCGGAAACGTGAACGCCAAAGTTGAAACTTGGCCAACTCTCCGTTCCCGATCTCGGGCTCCGGCAAGCTTATCGTGAATTGTGAATGCTCACATTTAAATGTATACATTTTAACAATTTTACCGTTTTCGTTCCGATTCTCGTTTCCGGTTTATTGTGAACCAGCCTTTAGTAGTAGTAGTATTTATAATTATTGGGGATCATCAGTGTGGTTTCAGGCGTAATATAGATCGACTATTGATAAGATTTTTTTGTATTCGACAGATATTGGAGAAAAAATGGGAGTATAAGGGTACAGTACATCAGTTATTCATAGATTTCAAAAAGGCGTTTGACTCGGTTAAGAGAGAAGTTATATATGATATTCTTATTGAATTTGGTATCCCCAAGAAACTAGTTCGATTAATTAAAATGTGTCTTAGTGAAACTTACAGCAGAGTCCGTAAAGGCCAGTTTCTATCTGATGCTTTTCCAATTCACTGCGGGCTAAAGCAGGGAGATGCACTATCACCTTTACTATTGAACAGGTTACATCAGCTTCTTGTCTATGCGGATGACGTGAATATGTTAGGAGAAAATCCACAAACTATTAGGGAAAACGCGGAAATTCTACTTGAAGCAAGTAAAGAGATAGGGTTAGAAGTAAATCCCGAAAAAACTAAGTATATTATTGTGTCTCGTGATCAGAATATTGTACGAAATGGAACTATAAAAGTTGGAGATTTATACTTCGAAGGGGTGGAAAAATTCAAATATCTTGGAGCAACAGTAACAAATATAAATGACACTCGGGAGGAAATTAAACTCAGAATAAATATGGGAAATGCGTGTTTTTATTCGGTTGAGAAGCTTTTGTCATCTAGTCTGCTGTCAAAAAATCTGAAAGTTAGAATTTATAAAACAGTTATATTACCGGTTGTTCTGTATGGCTGTGAACTTGGCCTCTCACTTTGAGAAAGGAACAGAGATTGAGGGTTTTTTGAGAATAAGGTTCTTAAGGAAAATATTTGGGGCTAAAAGGGATGAAGTTACAGGAGAATGGAGAAAGTTACACAACGTAGAGCTGCACGAATTGTATCCTTCACCTGACATAATTAGGGACATTAAATCTAGACGTATGGGCGAATCCAGAAATGCATATAGTGTGTTAGTTGGGAGGCCAGAGGGGAAAAGACCTTTGGGGAGGCCGAGACGTAGATGGGAAGATAATATTAAAATGGATTTGAGGGATAATACCAGGCATTTCCCATATTTATTCTGTGTTTAATTTCCTCCCGAGTATCATTTATATTTGTTACTGTTGCTGCCAGGTATTTGAATTTTTGCACCTCTTCAAAGGAT
Source organism: Periplaneta americana (assembly GCF_040183065.1). Classification (NCBI taxonomy): domain Eukaryota; kingdom Metazoa; phylum Arthropoda; class Insecta; order Blattodea; family Blattidae; genus Periplaneta; species Periplaneta americana. The sequence continues at coordinate 28,689,179 of NC_091123.1, read as the reverse complement.
AAATTTCCAATTTTTATATTTCCATTTCGTACAATATTCTGATCACGAGACACAATTATATACAGTACTTTGTCTTTTAGGGATTTACTTCCAAACCTATCGCTTTACTTGTTTCAAGTAAAATTTCCGCGTTTTCCCTAATCGTTTGTGGATTCAAGTCTCCTCGCATCCCAAAAGGTAAATTATTACAAAATTAAAAAAAATATATACATAGTAGATATGGATGCAATGCACAAATTACGACGTAGTAGATAGAGAAAAGAGAAGGAGATTGAGTGTATGTATAAGTAATAATAAAGAAGTAGAGGTGACATGTAGTAACTAATATATTAACTTCTTGAGTAATAGTTCAATGGAAAAGTATGCGTGTGTACTCGGGTACTAGGAAAATACTAATGAACTGTGAGATAAAGTTCAAACTGTGAGGTAAAGTCTTTATCTCACTAGTGAAATAAAGTAATGTTGAATAAAAGCCTACTTTACAAACGCAAAAGTATTTAGTAAAGGCATGTTTTTCGTTATGGTCATGGATAAAGATATGTAACAGCCAAATAAGGTCGCTTAGTAGTAAAGAGCGGGCAAAGCTCGACTGACATCGCAATGAAGAGGGTGTACTAAGACAAGAAATAAGAAATACTTCCATAACATTATGAAACTATCGACAGTAATGAATAGGCCTATTATCATCATCTAGCTAATGCATTAAATTCAATGATCCGTTGCGGTCTCAATACACTCATGTCATCCTTTCGAAAATTGTTCTCCTCTTGATAAATAATTCAAAATTTTTGTGTCCCATCTGGACTGCCATGCCACATTCTTTCAACGTCGCTTATCCAGTTCTATCTATATTTCCATGGAAAGTGGTTAATGGAATACCTTTGGAAGTTAATATAAAATTTCTTCATTCTTCTATTGTATAAAATTGTGTGATAATCTGATTTGTGAATGAATCTCATTTCGCCAGTCATTATCCTTTGTGCACCTTACTCTCTGATTGTCCAGACTTCGCTCCTGTTTGTTCATCCAATACAACGTAGAGGATAACGAAGACTTAGGATGTTCCAGATAAAATAATGTGGATAGATCGAGGACTTATTATTCATAGTTCCATGACAATTTATTAGCATTCAACTGAAAGTACTTGACTAAATATAAGCAAAAAATTAATACACTACACTCTGTCAAATAACTTAATTGTGAATTAATATAATCTGTTTAGCAACATTTATTATAACAGTGCAACAGCTTTTGGAAGTCAGTAAAATTATTATTATTATTTATATTTAAGTTTCGAAACATTTGAGGAACACTAATGCAAAGGAAAAAGTAATAGGAAATCGACTCACGCCTGTAAAGTCAAAGTAGACAAATAGAGGTCTTTATATTCCTGAAAGAACAAAAGCAATTAAATATCTTTAAATGAAATTTAGGATTAAATGTGTCATTTTAAATCCATGTTATACGCAATCATATTCTGAAGAAGTCTATAAATTTGACTGTTTTTTCTTTTGTCATGGTACAGTATAGGTGAGAATTAATGTGAAAATAGAAGCTATAGGCCTACTAATTATAAGTTATCTGGAGTCCGGGCATGTATTCAAACTCAAATATGAATTCGAATATAAATATATTAAAATATCACATCAAAATGAGTAACATTATAGTAGTATAGAGACCCTACCAATAAATATCCTTTAGGCTATTGTCAGTTACTCAGAATTTAATTAAAGTCCCTTTCAAATTATGCTCTTTGAAAATTATAAGTTATACTGTATGTGTTGCTGAAGAGTGTTTTCATGCCGTAAAAATTTCCTTCCTTGGATACAAAATGTTAATGTTACTTATCAAATGTTACAGAAATAAGAAAGGCCAGTGTTATGAAATTTATTTAAGAATCAAGTGCTAAAATAATTAAGAATTTCTATCGATACCCACTACAGCAAAACAAAGTGCCGCTTTTAAAAATAAATCTGAGGCTTAAATGAATCAGTCATTTTAGAAAGAGCTTCAGTCCATTTTTTTTTATAAAATCAACTAAAAACACTATTGTATTCGTCATGTCCCGCGCCGTGGCGTCGTGGTCTAAGGCATCCTGCCTAGGACCCACGTTACGGAATGCGCGCTGGTTCGAGTTCTAATGGGAGAAGAAATTTTCTCATGAAATTTCGGCCAGTGTATGGGACCGGTGCCCACCCAGCATCGTGATGCACTTGGGGAGCTACGATAGGTAGCGAAATCCGGTTGCGAATGCCAGCTATAACGGCTGGGGGAATCATCGTGCTAACCACACGATACCTCCATTCTGGTTGGATGATCGTCCACCTCTGCTTCGGCATGTGGGCGTGAGACCAGCAGCCGGCTGGTCGGTCTAGGCCCTTCACGGGCTGTAGCGCCACGGATTATTATTATTATTATTATTATTATTATTATTATTATTATTATTATTATTATTGTATTCGTCATACTTGAATATAGGCTACCTTTCTGTTAAGAAATGGCATTATTCATGGATTCATTAAGATATGAGCCGTTCAGAGCAAAAGTGGTGTAAGTCAAAATTGGCTAATGAGGTTTAAAGTAAAGTTTCTGTAAAATACAGCGCAAAGTAGCAATTAACATGAACTTCTTGCTATCCACCGACTACTAATAGTTTAAATAAATTGAATATTAATTGCTACTTTGCGCTGTATTTTACGGAATATTTACTTTAATCCTCATTACCCAATTTTGACTTATGCCACTTCTGCTCTGAACGGCTCATATACAGAAGCAGCACATTTTCACAGCACATTTGAAAAGACCCCATTCCTGGAATAAGGCCATTTTTATGGAGATCTTATTCCTGTTGTGATTTCGGACTAAAACCTTTTCTAAAATGACTAATTCTTAAAATATCTAGGCCCTATAGAACATACATCTAAGAAGACACTTTCCTGTAGAAATATTTCTACGTTGAACCTACCTTACTAAGAAAATAAAAATAATTATTAGTGTCTTTCGATATATTTTCAGTCTCCTAACATATTTCCTTATAACATTTTTCTTTGACACATGCATAAATAATAGTATTTACAAATAATTGATATCCCATGTTAAATCCCTAGTAAACTGTATTACACGCAGTACGTTTTACAATTTACTTTAGGCTTGTAAATACAGTGCATGCATTTTATCTTTCCACACTCGCGGGAAGTAGAGTGGAAGCGGCAGTGCACAGCGCAGTTGCCCACATGGGAGCGTGAATAAATAAAATGTATGCTCTAAATGCAGATTTGTAAAATGCAAGTCGTATTTGTAATTTATTTCTTATGAAAATGCCGATAAAGCTTTTAAAATACAAATTGTATTTTTAACGAATACGTAGGCCTATTTATTAAGACTTGTTAATATAAAAATAAAGTTACATTACATATCACAATGATATTGTAGAAAATTAAACGATTTTCTGCATATCAAAACATGCGTAATGTCATAAATGCTAAACGAAATGCAACCAGTTACTTGGAAACCCCGTGTGGTATGACATTAATGGAATACATTATTTGCATTATCTTTGTGTAAACTTGCACAATATAAATGCTATTCTTTAACTATTACAGTATTGGACAAATAATTGACAATTTATTTCATATTTCAACATCTAATATAAATATAACATTTGTAATTACAGGCTTAGCAATAAGAAGTACTGGAACGAAAGCAACAGAACAGAAATTACGAGCAGAAATGATAGGCCTATGTTACAAGAAAAATAAAATTGGATTTAACATATAAACCAGAGTAGATGTAAAAATGTTATAATAACGGAGACATAGGCTATACATTGTGAAAAGATGGAGACGAGAATGCAATAATCATGGAGACATACAAAATGTTGAAAAGATGGAGACAGTAATGCAATAATCATGGCGACAAAAATGGTGAAAAGATGGAGACAAGAATGCAATAATCATAGAGACATAAAAATTGTGAAAAGATGGAGACAAGAATGCAATAATCATGGAGACATAAAAACTGTGAAAAAATGGAGACAAGAATGCAATAATCATGTTGACATAAAAATTATGAAAAGATGGAGACAATAATGCAATAATCATGGAGACATAAAAATGGTGAAAAGATGGAGACAAGAATGCAATAATCATAGAGACATAAAAATTGTGAAAATATGGCAACAAGAATGCAATAATCATGGAGACATAAAAATTGTGAAGAGATGGAGGCAAGAATGCAATAATCATATTGACATAAAAATTGTGAAAAAAAAAATGGAGACAAGGATGCAATAATCATGTTGACATAAAAATTGTGAAAAGATGGAGACAATAATGCAATAATCATGGAGACATAAAAATGGTGAAAAGATGGCGACAAAAATGCAATATACATGCAGACATAAAAATTGTGAAAAGATGGAGAGAAGAATGCAATAATCATGGAGACATAAATATTGTGAAGAGATGGAGACAAGAATGCAATAATCATGGAGACATAAAAATTGTGAAGAGATGGAGACAAGAATGCAATAATCATGGAAATATAAAAATTGTGAAGAGATGGAGGCAAGAATGCAATAATCATGGAGATATAAAAATTGTGAAGAGATGGAAACAAGAATGCAATAATCATGGAGACATAAAAACTTGTGAAAAGATGGAGACAATAATGCAATAATCATGGAGACATAAAAGTTATGAAGAAATGGAGGCAAGAATGCAATAATCATGGAGACATAAAAACTTTGAAAAAATGGAGACAAGAATGCAATAATCATGTTGACATAAAAATTGTGAAAAAAATGGAGACAAGAATGCAATAATCATGTTGACATAAAAATTGTGAAAAGATGGAGACAATAATGCAATAATCATGGAGACATAAAAATGGTGAAAAGATGGAGACAAGAATGCAATAATCATGTTGACATAAAAATTGTGAAAAGATGGAGACAAGAATGTAATAATCATGGCGACATAAAAACTGTGAAAAAATGGAGACAAGAATGCAATAATCATGGAGACATAAAAATTGTGAAGAGATGGAGGCAAGAATGCAATAAACATGGAGACATAAAAAATTGTAAAAAGATGGAGACAATAATGCAATAATCATGGAGACATAAAAATTTTGAAAAGATGGAATCAACAATACAATAATCATGGAGATATAAGAATTGTGAAGAGATGGAGACAATAATGCAATAATCATGGAGACATAAAAATTTTGAAAATATGGAATCAATAATATCATGAAGACATAAAAATTGTGAAGAGATGGAGCCAAGAATACAATAATCATGGCGACATAAAAAATTGTGAAAAGATGGAGACAATAATGCAATAATCATGGAGACATAAAAATTGTGAAAAGATGGAAGCAAGAATGCAATAATCATGGAGATATAAAAATTGTGAAGAGATGGAGGCAAGAATGCAATAATCATGGAGACATAGAAATTATGAAAAGATGGAGACAAAAATGCAATAATCATGGAGACATAAAAATTGTGAAGAGATGGAGGCAAGAATGCAATAATCATGGAGACATAAAAACTGTGAAAAGATGGAGACAATAATGCAATAATCATGGATGCATAAAAATTGTGAAAAGATGGAGACAAGAATGCAATAATCATGGATGCATAAAAATTGTGAGAAGATGGAGACAATAATGCAATAATCATGGATGCATAAAAATTGTGAAAAGATGGAGACAAGAATGCAATAATCATGGATGCATAAAAATTGTGAGAAGATGGAGACAATAATGCAATAATCATGGAGACAAAAATTGTGAAAAGATGGAAACAATAATGCAATAATCATGGAGACCTAAAAATTGTGAGAAGATGGAGACAATAATGCAATAATCATGGATGCATAAAAATTGTGAAAAGATGGAGACAAGAATGCAATAATCATGGATGCATAAAAATTGTGAGAAGATGGAGACAATAATGCAATAATCATGGATGCATAAAAATTGTGAAAAGATGGAGACAAGAATGCAATAATCATGTTACCAGAGTATATGTTAATGGAATAATAATTGACGTTATAAGGAATAAAGCACAAAAATGCAGAAAAGTCGATGAGAAGACGGCTCGAAGATTATGGATCACTATAAGTAGATGGAATATCAAGACCTGTTCCAATCGACCACGAGATGCTTCTGATCTTTCCATGTCGATCTTTTAGATCTCAGTACACATTTGGAATTTAAATATTTTACAATGTGTCCACATTTGTTATCACATGAACATTTTACATTATCCTATATAGCCTATTTCTTCACTAAGGCTTAAGATATTCAACCTAAATATTCCAAAAATATATAAAATATTTACAGATGTCTGTCTATGAATTAACAGGATTCGTAATAATTTATTCGTAGGAAGCTGTAAACTCTGTTCCACTAACATTTTTCCTCTAACGTTGCAAGTGTTATCCGTATTATGAATCCCACCTTCTGTTAATATTTATTACTGAATAAATTAATTTCTATTCCTATAATCGTGTACAAATATTCCATAAATTCTGTGTGTATTAATATCTAACTAGGCCTATAACACATCTTAATCTGTAGCTAGATCATTTTATGTGCTGACAAAGTGGCATAATTTTCTGACTCATTTTGACAATTCTAGTGAAATAATTATTATTCTTTTAGTTAAATTGAAGAAACTTCTATCTTATTTGGAACCGGAGGTGTCTACTTTCTCTTGAGTGTCATGAACTAGTTACGTTCATGTTTCTTCCTGACGTTTTCGTATTGACATATATATATATTCCTATTTTAAGGTTAGTGCAAAACACTTAGGCCTAATAAATATATAAAGAGGACTTTTTTTCTTCAAAATAGTGATCAATAGCAAAACAGAACTGTTTGATCCATTTAAATATCTCTGTATTTTATCTTCAAGAATTAAACACAAATTAGGCATAATGTAATTCATTTTAGTTATATGGATGCTTAGACCTATATTAGAATAACAGCATATTAGTGAACTAATGTTATTGAGATTTTATAAAAATAGATAAAAACAAACATTACTTTTCTCTTAGATTAGCGGTTTTCACCCCAGCTCATGGCACTATTAACGAATAAATTAGAAGAAAACTACAAGTTAGGCCTATAAGTTATTTAAAGATGTGGAATTATAGCCTATAGCCCCTACCGAAATAAAAGTATTAAGAATTAATCACTTAAGATTACGTAAGGTAACATTATTATTATTATTATTATTATTATTATTATTATTATTATTATTATTATTATTATTATTATAAGTCAAAATAAGTAGTGAAAGACCTGAGCGATAAAGGTCAGAACAATTTCAGATTTTGAGTCTGCAAACGGCTCAAAAGTTCGAAACATTAAACAAACATATTATTATTATGTATTATTATTATTATTATTATTATTATTATTATTATTATTATTATTATGTCTATTACTTTATGTATTCGAAAATAAGTACAAAATTACCCTGAGGAACTATAAGCGTTAAGGATCCCTGCTTTAAAAATAAAATATTTCGACGGTACAGTTCAAAACAGAAACGACTAAAAATTAAGGGTGCTATTCATAGACATTTCGCAGCACGCGCTACGAGCGTACTAAGCTAGCCCCGGCTATCCACTGGCTACTAGTACAGAATTCAAATCATATCCTATCGCTAACACTGGTTTATGAATACGATAAACGCTGATAATCCACCGAAAACCCAAGCTAAAAATGTATATGAATAGTGCCCTTAAGGTTTTGTGATAGCTGCATTTTAAAGCTTCATGTTTCTGTGAAAAGTCGAATTAACATCAGTCTAATTTGAACTTAAAGTATAGGCGTAAGCTTATATGAAACATCATTAACAGAATTTGGAGTAATTTCAGTAATCCTTGAATTTTTCATAGCAATATGAAATTTTAAAATGCAGTTTTCTCAAACCTTTAAAATTTGAGTTGGTTCCCTTTTTAACTGGCCCGCCGATTTGTATAACGCATTGATGTCCTTAATTTTCTAGAGATATAGAGAGATGATATACAATCAATCTTCTTCCCTTCTGTTACTTTATAAAGAAAGCTGATTAAAAAAAGGCTAAATTAAAGTTATATCTACAATAATTCTACTCAAAAGTGCACATTCCAAAAGACATAGTACCTTAACTTCAAGTAAGTTGCTAAACTTTACAATTCCAATTTGCAAGTACAGCTGTTAGTTGCTTAGCAACAGTTTATGCATCGCAACTATAAGAAACTTAATAATGAGCTACATCGTTATGAGTACCACGAACTCAAAAATTGCGAGAACTAAAATAGCTAACATTTTAGCACTTAATCTAAAACTTCGAAGAATTATATGAAAATATTTGGAACATTACGAGATCGAAGGAATTTCGTTTCGGTTATCATTGATGGAACTTGGGTCCTGTATTAGTTGTTAGTTATGAATCAGCTAGCAAATGGCAGAGTTTAGCGTGGAAAACCCCGTCATCGCCGATGGCAGAAATGTTGAAGACACATTCTTCTTCAGGAAAGTAGATGATAGTATTTTATATACGCAAATTCAAATGTTTTGCTCATTTCATACCTAAAATTGATATAGTTCTAGTAAACAGTGACAGGTACGAGTACTGTGAATTATTGTAGAAACTAAAGCCCAGAATCAAGTCTGAGAGATTTTACGGAATATTTCGAAAGGTTTAATTTTGCTCTAGGATAATGTCTGAACTCAGACTGCTAACAAAACGAACTCTTGTATTAAAAACATTTGGTTATTAATGGAGAAAAATTCGCTCCGGCGGCGGGAATCGAACATGGGACCCTCCAGTTCTACACACTGGATGCTCTAACCACTGAGCTACGTCTAGACTCAATCCAGAACACCGGGTCGAATCTTGCTCTTTCGGTATTTTCCCTTGGTGGCCTTTTTTTAAAGCTCTTGGACCTTATATTGTAGTTCCGCCTCGAGAAGCTTCTGAGTTTTTGCACTTCGAAATATTGCAGATAGCCTACAGTTAAAATTAATTTTATGTCTAGCAATATCCTTTGTGGATTCCATTTTGCATATTCTCTTGATTAAATTCAATCTTCCTTGTAGTATTTCCCCGTTATCTTACATAGTTTGACTTTGTCGCTCTTTCTTCAGTTTCTTTCCAGTTTTTAAATTCTGCAGAAAGAAAAAAATTAAGTTTCATGCATGTTTTTCAGCTAAAATGAACGCAATGCAATAATACTTCACAAACGCAAGTCTATTCATGTACATGAATTCAATACATCGTTAATAAAAGCAAGAACATGAATTTCATAAATTACAATAATAAACATAACCTCACTCACCGCCAAAAATATTGAATTCCTTCAAAATCTCTCCTTCTTTTATAATACACTGGCCTGTGAATATGTTTCAGATGTCTTTTCAAACTGAAATGACGGGTGAAGATTTTGTCACAAAGCGTACAGTTAAAATTACTTTTATGTCATATCCTTTGTGAATTCCATTTTGCATGTTCTCTTCGTTAAATTCAAATAAAGACTCCTTTACAGCGATTGCATGTGTACTTAAAAATGTCAAAGTTCCGAAATGTAGTGTCAAGGACGCCGTGACTAAGAGAGTACACATGCAACGATGTGTGCAGACATGCTTGCCCGATCCACTCCTCTTAAATTGGCAAAACTTTATTTCTCATACTAGTTTATTAAACCTTGTCGGACTGTAAAGAAAACAACTATCGCAATGTCCATATTTTATATGTTGTGCAATATTATAGTATTTGTTTTTATTTTTTTATTTTTTATCCATGACCATAACGAAAAACGTGCCTTTACTAAATACTTTTGCGTTTGTAAAGTAGGCTTTTATTCAACATTACTTTATTTCACTAGTGAGATAAAGACTTTACCTCACAGTTTGAACTTTATCTCACAGTTCATTAGTATTTTCCTAGTACCCGGGCACATATATATACTTTTCCAGTCAACTATTACTCAACAAGTTAATATATTAGTTACTAGATTTCACTACCTCTACTTCTTTATTACCATTTCTTAAATATACATACACGCAATCTCCTTCTCTTTTCTCTATCTACTACGTTGTAATTTGTGCATTGCATCCATATCTAATATGTTTTTTTTTTTTTTTTTTAATTTTGTAATATTTTACCTTTTGGGATGCGAGGAGACTTGAACCTGCGAAGTTGGGTTTATAGGATTTTAAAACAACACGCGTTAGCCAACTGAGCTAAACAGACACGATGATTAAATAAGTTTTAATATTCCTCTTAAGTTTACAGAAGTAAAATGTGAAATTATTTTAATCACAATAGTCCCGTGAACACTTCTAAATAATCCCTGAAACTTCAAAAAGACGAAAATACACGTTTAAAATGAAAAAAATATATATTAAAATTATATAATTAATTATAATTTGTTATTTATCCAACGCCTTAGATACCATTCTTTACTAATCATGGCCTCCTACATCATGACCTACCTAGTACACGTATTGATTCTAAGATCCATGCCATGGTAAGTTATGTGTTTACATGAGGACTTATTTTCAACATATTTTCTTTCATAAAACATAATTTTTCGTTATGGTCATGGATAAAATTACGTATGGTACTTGTGAGCGTGATCTTTATTGCACTTACCTCACAAGTACCATAACTATTAAATTTATTTGACAATTTTTGTACATTAGTACTATCAATTGTGCTTAAATAATTAACGCAATAATAATATGAGACTTGTGGAGAGGGTGACGTCCATTAACGTTCCTCAAAGCATCAACAAATCAGTGTGTCTTTTCCTCTTGAGGCGACGATCAGGCCGTGCAGGGGGCAGGTTCCGAGGAATCTGGTTGATTAAGTTGTTAGAATGTGTTGACAATGTTGCAAATAAGCGTGTGTAGGAAGAATGAAGTACAGTCTCTATTTTGGCTAGATCTAGATCAGAATGAAGTGTTTCATTTCTCATGTACCATGGTGCTCCAGTGATTATTCTTAGTGCCCGATTTTGGAATGTTTGAATACGCTTGATTTGGCTTATAGAAGCCGATCCCCATAATGAACATCCATCGAGCCAAATAGGTTTGAGAAGCATTACATATATTAACCTTTTGTTGGAAAGGGAAAGACAAGAGCTGGAAAGTATTGCTTTCAATCGATGAAGTCTGTATCTTAATCTCTGGGGGTGTAAGTGAGATGTTTATTCCAGGTCAAGCGACTGTCTAGGATGAGTCCAAGATATCGTACTTCTTCATGCTGTGGTACTGGTGAACAGTTGAGGTATAATGGAAGTACTTTTTCTTTTTTGAGGTATGTGAATGTTACTGTTGATGACTTATTTGTGTTCATGACTGTTCTCCATTTTTTGTTACATATTTCAATTTCTTGAAGAAAGTTTTGTAGAATGGTTGTCACTTGTTCACCAGTATCTCCTTTATAGTATTGTGAAATTTTAATTTTCCTACCATTTTTTATTGTTCTATTAAAGTTATAGCATATAGACTATTAACCTGTTGTATCCTATAGGATACATTGCCAATTTAAGGGTTAAAAAGTGTGGATATCTGTTGTTGTGAGGCTAGTATTCTGTCTTCAAAGTCTATCATTAGGACCTCTATTAAGAATAATCTTGTTTCATGTTGATTTAATTAATAAAAGAACTTTCATAACATAGGCTAAGAACTAACAAAATAAATCAACAATAAAATTTTTTATTGCCTTTGTAATCACAACTATAGTGTTTTTGTACATAACATTGAAATATTACATAAAAATGATGTGCTCTTTTAGATGATATTAAAACTAGAGGGTGTCATTTGAAATTGTTTGGGCTTTTTATCCAAAATCTCCTCATTGAATTTTAATTGCAATTAGACTAAATTATGCGTTTGTAAAAACCTTGTTTTGTATATTGTCATCTAACTTAATTTAGGCCTATAATAACTGTAAACTAAGTAGGCCTATGTATTTTTAACATAACTAGACTACAAATAACTATAACGCTGTAAAATAATTATAACTGTAACTTTGTAAAATGGAGTTTCCTACTGTAGACTACAGGATAGTCCATAATAATAGGCATAATTGTGAAAAATTTTTTAGGCCTAAGTATTAATAGGTACCGCAATGATTAATATTTTAAAAATTGTATTTATATACCAAAGTTACTTCTACTAAATAGCCTACATGATTGATCAAGTAAACTTAAAAAATGAACCTGTCAAAGTTACCCGTCTACGGGGTAAAATTGACAGTTAAAAATAAAAAAATAGACATTAATAGAAATAGAAAAACACTAGTTAAGGAGGATAAGAAGAAAGGTTTGAATGTCACAAGCAATTCCTTTCAAAAGCGAATATTAGTACTTAACTTATGTAGCCTATACTCAGTAAATTTTAAGGAAAGAGGTGAGTGTAAATTATAAATTCTACAGTTTTTTTTTTTTAACTAGAGAGTTTATGTTTTGCACACATACTTTTGTTGGGTACAGACTTAGATATATGGTACAAAATTTCATTCATGTCACTTAAGTATTTTTTGAGTTATAAGTCTGCAATTGTTTTAATATAGGCAGTAGCATAGGCTACAGTAAAAGTCCGATTTAACGCAGCTGTCAAGGGACGTATTACTTCACTCCCACGTTAAAGTTTTATGCACGGTGTATTGGAAGGTAACTTTTAGAGTGGCTAACGAGGCGATAGAATGATGGGGAAAAGGAATGCTACATAATGCACTGCTAAGCGTAATTTTATGTCATCAAATAGATCTATACAATTGAACACATTACCAGATATAGCCTACACCATTACTCCTACGGAACCCAAGAGGCAACTGTTAATCATTGTCTTTAATTTTATTGATAAACCTACTCTAGACCTGGGATTAATTTACAGCAAGTCTGCAGGTAAGAATTAAATGGGTTTGCATAGGCCTGCAATATTTTTTTCATTGTGTTCACCACGACTAGGCTTACGCTACGGAGAAAAATTCCCAATGCTGGAGAGATAGAACGTCATAGAATTAGCCTAATATTTACTAACAAATAATGATGATTTCTTTGGGGAGGCGGGACATACTTTCCGTGGCGTTATATCCGATCGATCCACGCATATCGGGATTTAAGAGTATTTTCTAAATCAAAAAAAAATATATATATATAATAAAATAAAAAATAAAAATAAAAAATAAGCCTAAGCCTGTAACTTATTATTAAGATATTTGTGAGTAGTAGGCCAACTACTTCTGATATAGCCTATTTAGAAAAACACATAGCCTATGCATATTTCTGAGAAAGAAAAGAAAATTAAAAAAAATATTTGCTGAAGACATAACTTTGAGAATTTTTTGTGCCAATTGTGTAGATATTATTATTGTGATTTCAAAAAGGTACTGAAATGTCAAACGTCTGACACTGCATTTAATTGACCATAGGTCTATTTTAGAGAGAATGTAGAAAATATTTCAGCTTTGGAGAACTCTAGATTTTGAATAGGCTTATGTAGAATTGTGCTAAAACCAGAAGTGTAAAAAAATCACTTTCAAAGTACAGTAGATATAGCGCGGATCGATGTACAACGGATTCGGATATAATGCCGTGGAAAGTATGTCCTCGAAAAAGTCACCATTATTTATTAGTGAACTTTAATTCTATGAAGTTCTTTCTCTTCCGCTTTGAGAATCTTTCTCCTTACTGTACCTACTCGTGATGAACACTTAATTACTGGCTTTTAAGGAACCCGGAGGTTCATTGCCGCCCTCACATAAGCCCGCCATTGGTCCCTATCCTGAGCAAGATTAATCCAGTCTCTACCATCATATCCTACCTCCCCCAAATCCATTTTAATATTATCTTCCCATCTACGTCTCGGCCTCCCCAAAGATCTTTTTCCCTCCGGCCTCTCAACTAACAGTCTATATGCATTTCTGGATTCGCCCATACGTGCTACATGTCCTGCCCATCTCAAACATCTGGATTTTATGTTCCTAATTATGTCAGGTGAAGTATACAATGCGTGCAGCTCTGCGTTGTTTAACTTTCTCCATTCTCCTGCAACTTCATCCCTCTTAGCCCCAAATATTTTCCTAAGAACCTTATTCTCAAACACCCTTAATCTCTGTTCCTCTCTCAAAGTGAGAGTCCAAGTTTCACAACCATACAGAACAACCGGTAATATAACTGTTTTATAAATTATAACTTTCAGACTTTTTGACAGAAGACTATATGACAAAAGCTTCTCAACCGAATAATAACAGGCATTTCCCATATTTATTCTGCGTTTAATTTCCTCCTGAGTGTCATTTATATTTGTTACTGTTGCTCCAAAGATATTTGAATTTTTCCACCTCTTCGAAGGATAAATCTCCAATTTTTATATTTCCATTTCGTACAATATTCTGGTCACGAGACATAATCATATACTTAGTCTTTTCGGGATTTACTTCCAACTTTCACAATGTAGAAAAATATTTTATGCAACCCCATATGAAATTGTTACTTACAAACTTACAGTAAATTAATCCTAGAGCTACTAGAGTAGGTTCAGCGATTAAAGACAATATTTAATAATAATAAGCAATAATAAGTTAGTAGCTATTTTGGCTTTTCATATATATATATATTAACTTATTTCCTGCATTATATCGAGCTTTTATTGCATGTGCCATCTAATATTTAAATAGTGCTGTCATTACTGACAGTTCCAAGTGTAAGTTAGTAGGGTCCTTAAACTTTGGAAACATATAGATTAGGATCTGTAGATTAATTTCTTTTATAGTAGACCCCTAAAACGAAAAAGTGATTTTTGACCAAAAATGTTCGAAATTTCACCCGTCGTCTCTTTTGAAATAGTTTAAAAACCTGCTATAGTTCCCCTTTTTAAGGTATCGGTAGAGTAAAACCTGTAAAGGTGGGCTTTTTTTTAATGGAAACGTGAGTGGCTAACTAGACAGGTTTCATTGCATCTGTCACAATTTCATACATTATGTTGTAATGCTTTTCTCCATTATCCCATTTCGTCGTTGGTCACTCTAAAAGTTACTTACCTTCTGATACACCGCTGATAATCTGTAACGTGGGGATAAAATAATATGTCTCCTGATGGTCGCGTTATGTCGGACTTTCACTGTAGATCTATAGCCTACGCCTACAACCAAATATTTAAAGAGCGCAGTCATTTAAATATAACGTCATTACTGGCAGTTCCAATTGTGGTAGCGTCCTTAAACTTTGGTAACGTTTACATTAGAATCTGTAGATTTATTTTTTGCCGTAGTCTACTTAAGCCCCTAAAAAAAAAACAAAAAAAAAAAGAAAAGATTTTTGACTAGTAATGATCGAAATTTCTCCCATCTTCTCCTTCAATAAAATTAAAAATCCTTCTTCATTCTTCATCTTGATTAGGCCTACACAACTTTTAACACTATATCACTTGGGAATATGCATTATAATATGTCTTTCTCGTGTTAAATATTGCTGTACCTGGTTAATATGTTTTGGTCTGTTATTGACCTTCATCTTGTGGTTGTTGCTGGTCTTGGCTGAACAGGCCGAAACATGTTAACCAGGTACGGTAGTATTTAACACGAGAAAGACATATAATGCATATTCCGAAGTAAAAATCTTTTCCTTTCCCCATTTTAAGGTACCGGTAGAGTAAAACCTGTGAAGGTGAGGTTTTTTAAATGAAACCGTCAGTAAGATTGGTATTATCCGGGCTAGAGGGCCGTGGTCGTCTACCGGAGTAGTGGACGAAACGTTTGGTTGCATTACCAACAGACCACGGCCCTCTAGCCCGGATAATACCGATCTTAATAATGCCGGCCGTGAAAGCCTACATTCTACGAAACCTTGAGTGTCCAACATAGATAGGTTTCATTGTAGCCTATCTGTCAGAACTTTATGCATTAGACCATGTTGTAACGCTTGTCTCCATTATCGCATCTCGTCGTTGGTCATTCTAAAAGCTACTTACCTTCCGATATAACGCGGATAATTTGTAACGCGGGGGTAAAATAATAGGCCTATGTCCCCGATAGTAGCGTAAAACTGTATATGCCTGCAACCAAATATTTAAAAAGCTCAGCCATTTAAATATGACATCATTACTGACACTTCCAAGTGTGATAGCGTTCTTAAATTTTGGTAACATTTAGATTAACTTAGCATCTGTTGTAGTAGACCTCTAAAACGAAAAAATCAGTTTTGACCAGAATTGGTCGAAATTTCTCCCGTCTTCTCCTATAAAATAATGAAAAAACCTGCAATAGTTTTCCATTTTAAGGTAGGCCTGCCGATGCAGCAAATCCTGTGAAGTTGGCCACCTGTTTAAGTCGGACACTTTTAAATGTAACCGTGAGTGGCCAACATGGACAGTTTTCATTGTATCTGTCAGAACTTTATGCATTAGGCTATGTTGTAACGCTTTTCTCCATTATCCCATCTCGTTGTTGGTCACTCTAAAAGCTACTTACCTTCCGATACACCGCGGATAATCTGTAACGCGGGAGTAAAATAATAGGCCTATGTCCACGATAGTCGCGTGAAACTGTACAACCAAATATTTAAAAAAACGCAGCCACTTAAATATGACGTCATTGCTGACAGTTCCAAGTGTGATAGCGTTCTTAAATTTTGGTAGCATTTAGATTAGTATCTGTTGCAGTAGACTCCAAAATGAAAAAAATTATTTTTGACCAGAAATGGTCGAAATTTCACCCGCCTTCTCTTATATAATAATGAAAAAACCTGCAATAGTTTTCCATTTTAAGGTAGGCCTACCGATGCAGCGAAACCTGTGAAGTTGGCCACCTGTTTAAATCGAGCACTTTTAAATGGAACCGTGAGTGGTCAACATGGACAGGTTTCATTGTATCTGTCAGAACTTTATGCATTAGGCTATGTTGTAACGCTTTTCTCCATTATCCCACCTCGTTGTTGGTCATTCTAAAAGCTACTTACGTTCC
Source organism: Periplaneta americana (assembly GCF_040183065.1). Lineage (NCBI taxonomy): Eukaryota > Metazoa > Arthropoda > Insecta > Blattodea > Blattidae > Periplaneta > Periplaneta americana. The sequence continues at coordinate 28,672,204 of NC_091123.1, read as the reverse complement.
GATACACCGCGGATAATCGGTAACGCAAGGATAAATAGGCCTATGTCCCCGATAGTCGCGTAAAACTGTATAGGCCTATACCTACAATTCAATATTTAAAAAGCGCAGCTATTTAAATACGACGTTATTGCTGACAGTTCCAAGTGTGTTTGATAACATTTAGATTAGTATCTGTTGCAGGAGACCCCAAAGCGAAAAAAGTTATTTTTGACCAGAAATGGTCGAAATTTCACCCGTCTTCTCCTATAAAATAATGAAAAAACCTGCAATAGTTTTCCATTTTAAGGTAGGCCTACGAATGCAGCAAAACCTGTGAAGTTGGCCACCTGTTTAAGACGGACACTTTTAAATGGAACCGTGAGCGGCCAACGTGCACAGGTTCCGCTGCATCGCGGTGACTCACCGGCCGTGTTGGCGGAGTCGTGGCGGATGTGCGCCTGGTGGTGGTTCAGTCCGAGCACAGAGGCGGGCGTGCTCCCGGCGGTCCCGGCCCCGCTCGCCGTCATCCCGGCCGCCGCCGCCGCCGCTGCCATGGAGCTCACGGCGGAGTTCATGTTGTGCGGCAGGAACGCCGCCGCGACGGCAGCCTGGGCGTTGAAGTACGCCATGCGGCTCGCCGTCAGGTTGTTGGCGGCCGCCGCCATGGACATGTGGTGGTGGTGCAGCCCGGAGCCGGGGTCCGCGCCGGCCGCCCCGGCCGAGAAACAGGACGCGGGCGGCAGGACCCTCTGGTGCTGCGAGGCGCCGTAGCTGCTGCCGGCGACCCCGCTGCTGCCGCCGGCGTTGTTGGGCGTGATGGCCGAGATGCCGGCAGTGGGGCTGCGGTGCTGGTGGTGGTGCTGGTGGTGGATCTGGTGGTGGTGGGACGTGGCCGCCGTCGAGTCTCCGAGACCCAGGAGCTCCTGGATCGCGAACGGCGACCTCTGCGGCATCGTACCGCCGTTTGCGGACGAGTTTCTCGTGATCTGCGTTGAGTTGCTGTTGCTGTTAGGAGACCGTCCAGGGGCCCCCAAGACGCTAGGAGCGGTCACATGAATAGTCGTACCTCCTACATTCATAATCCCGATGTTCAGATGAAAATCATCACCTGTTTGTCACACCGGGGCTCGCAGTCCGCGGAAATTCTCGTTGTACGTTATGGGGAACATTTTCAATTCGTTGTCCTTGTCTTGTAGTTGCTCTCTCTTATTTCCATTAACTTTTACCTAGGAAACATTGTTAAGGACACTAAAATTCGTTCAGTGCTGAAATATATTTTAATTCGTTAGTTTGTTATGCTTCTAAAGCGTTGCCACCATTTGAGCGTATATATTCAAATATTATCTAAATTGATTGCTACTTAGTAAGTCTGTAACGGATGAAAAATGTTACTAGAAGGCTAAAAGACCATTATTTCGTTGCTCTGATTGTTTTTATAGGAGCAGATAGTTCGTTGAGAGTTCACAAACAGTTTGTTTTATTTATAAAAGTTTTTAATGTTTATATCAGTGTCCATTTTTGAAGCAAAACGTTTTCACGCAAAAGGCGTTGGTGAACAGGCCGTTGTAATCTTACTTTTGAGCAAACATTGCCTCTCATTTTGCATTTAATTGAAATATTGACACGTAAACCATGTGGCCTTGCTGATTAGGAATGCTTGTTGACAGCGACTCCCAAACATGTCTAGTCGTCGCAAGAACAAATACTACCGTCACTTCACTCGGTCACACCCCACAGAGTTCTTATCACATTCGTCACCAAAACAAATCACACAGGTTCCCTCCCAACAAAAAAAAGTTGACGACTCGTCCGCGAGATGAGGCGTCTTCTCGCGTGCGGAAGATTTACCGTTCCTGGCCGGACTGATGGGAGTGTGCCGTCCGCGCCGTGAAGAGGGTAGGAGGGCTGTGAGTAACTGGTCCAGCGGTGGTGGGGAAAAACTGCAACTGGATCATCGCCACCTGCTCAAGAGGGCGAAAACTGGCCAGACTCCCTCAGATTGGCGGATTTTTTAAAAAGGGGGAGGTTAGACAAGAAGATGAATATAAAACCCCCTACTAAACGCATACTAGAATGCTTCTTTCAGTGCTACTGCTGCGACTACTGCGTTTTTTGAATCCCTCCCTACGTTTTCCCTTCGAAATATCTCCCCCCTTTTCCCTTCCCCCTATTACAACCCTTATACACGTCGACTCTGGAGTGGGGAGGAGCGGGAGATTCTCTATAGTATTAGCCATTGTCGAAGCGTAACACCCCTCCCCTCTTCGCCTGCTGGCTTTCCCTTACCGGCGGAGGGAAAAAAATGTTCAAATTACACCTCTCCTGCTCATGAAAGGGGAGGAGATAAAAATGAGAGGATAAAGGGGCGTGGTACGGATCAGCCAATAAGAAAATTCGTCTTCCAACTTGATTGGCAGCCGAGTCGGTCGATTAGCCCGCCCACTGGCTTCCTCTGGCGGCCCTGAGCAAGCCATTCTGAGCCCTAACTCCGGGGACAGAGGTGCCACATTCCGGTGCTCTGCTGCGCCCCCCGGTGTCCCTTGTTTGCCTTCTTGGTGTCTCTGAGTAGTGATGAGAAGTATCTGTTCTAAGACACGCGATTCTGAGCCTTGTGTCCAGAGTAAAGAAGGGCCACATTAGCGTGTGAAGGAAGACGCAGCATCCCTTGTTTGATGTTGTGGAGAAGTTATCCTGCATTCGTGTCGCTACTCCGGTGGCGCGAAGACGCGTGGCGGGTGGCATCCCTCTCGTCATGACGCAAACATTTCGTGCTGAAAGTTTATCATACGTACAGTAACTCTGTTTGCATAATTATAGGCATAATATTACTTCAATGAGGTTCTGTATTTTTCTGCTTTTTCCTGATTAAATGAAGATCAATATTTGGCGATAAATTAATGTTAGAAGTTGAGTTTTCGCTTATGTCCCAAGTTGTGGTTTTAGTGTGTTTCCAGCTGTAAAAACAAAGGTCCCGAGTTCGATTCCTAGAAAAATTAAAATTTATTTTTCTCTCACAGGAACTAGGTGTTGAAATACGAGAGGTGCATTTCATATCTTATGTTAATTACCCTCCGACGTAACTGGCGGTATTGTACCACGCTGACTACATTACCAACGAGTCCCGTTATATAGGTCTATACAGTATATATATTTTTTCAATTTATAATTTCTGTTTATGACTAATAACTTACAGGCCTAAATCAAGAAATTGAACTAGGCCTAGGCTATAGTAATATGCGTTACAAGAGCGGTATGTTGAAGTTTTCATGTTCGAGGAAAAGCTTGAAAAAGCGAAACGTATTTGAGATTTTTTAATTTCCGGGAATTGAAAGAAAACATACTGCTCGTGTATCACACATTATTTTGTGCGAAGATCGTTTATTACGTACCTGAAAGAGGAATTTCTAATTAGTTGTAATGAAATCTACATCGTGGTTTCTGTTCAATGACGGCAAATTTGCAAAATAAAAATATCTATCTTCAACATTGTTGCTTTAAAATGTTTTCTGTGTTTACTATTCTCCAGCAGGCCGTGATATCGTCTGTCTTTTTTTCCCACAGTCTATGATGAGTCTGGAATCTTGTTGATTTTTTCACGACTTAATGTTACTTGCATCACGAATGCAGTAACTTCAGTGGAGTTGTAGAGTTTACTTAATTTTTGCAAATATTTAAAAACAATAATTAACAGTGCAATTTAGGTGAAATTACAGTGGTAAGTTTCCAATTTATAATTATTACTATATTGAACGTCTCTAAAAATAATATGTTAAAAGCCTAAAGCAGTAAAATCAATATGTCACTTAAGCGGTAAGAAGAGGGAAATAGTTATGTGTGTTAGGTTGGGAATACTGAATGTGGAATTTTAGACTTTCCGCGGATTGGTTTTGTGCGGAAACCAAGCTAATACGCATGATCTCGCACAAAGTATTTTTCATTATCATCATCATTACCGTCGTTATAATTGTTGGCCTAACGATTAACTTCTTAGATTGTTCTGTCTTAAAGGAAATTAAATGTGAAATCAGTTTTTCATACTGTTAGTCTTCCTGTTGATCTTAGTGCTTCAGATTTAGAGGTATAGGGTTTAGATAGCTTGTAGGGCCTACTGATGAGACTTCTTTGTGTAGGTCTACCTATTTGATCCAATTCTTTCTAAAGCCTATAGCTGTGTCAAGGTGGTGGGGAACGTAAGATTTCCAAGTGCTGTCAAATATCATTGTCAGGGCCAGGTATAGTCTATATACTTACCTAGAGATTAATTTGATCATTTGTGTTTTTCAATATTGGTATCGGCGGAGATTGTTGGAGAATGATTTGTACTCTGGCGGAGAGTAATGGAAAATACAGTTATTTTGGAATTGGAGTATTAACTCATACTTTCCAAATAATTAAAATTAAAGGTTCGTTGGATTCTGGTAAAGGTGCGGTAGCCTATGGCCAATAGACAATATTTGTTGGATTGAGACTGTAGGCTATTTAACACACATTCATTAAAAACGAAAAAAAAAATCTTGCAGCCTTCAAATTAACACTTTCAAATTTTTAGTGAAATGTTGAATTCTCCATCTCCTAAGTTCACTAACATATCAGAACACCTGGAATACCATGTAACGTAGTCTACTTAGCTATATGCAGTAAGTTAATAGATTCAAGTAAAAACAATCTGAAAAATCTAGATTATGAAATTCGCTATAAAACGACACAATAGTAGCCTAATAATAATTCGCGAATGTGTTCATATTTCGCTATTAGAACTCTATTTAGCGATTTGTCACGATTGTTTTATCCACATATTATTAATCAGAATCACTTAATTCGTAAACATTAGCAAAATCTATCGTATCTTATCATGCTTACTAATAAACCGTGTATAATTTTTATACGAGACTTATGCAGACTTGAAATAGGAAACTTTACTAATAAACCCTGCATAAGCAATGGATGTATAAACAGGCTGTAACCATACAATGAGAATTGCTTTGCAGTAGTTATATACACGAAACCCCTTGTTTAAGCGTTGTATATAGAGAAAAATGGCCGCCCTCTAACAGCTGTTCGTATCGACTGTCATTTTATAACGATGGTTGCCTTGTAACCACAGAAGAACACACCAAAGAGCACAGAATAATTAGAATAATATTACTGTAGCTTGTACTCTTTGACCAAAATGTAGTGTGGTAATCGATCAGAGTCAGATGTACTATCGATACTTAACACGCCACACTAGAGCGCTCTACCGGATGCAATAGAGAACCTCAGATATTCTATTACCTTTCGTAACGAAGTAATGACGAAACTATGACGTAGCTGTGTAACAGTCATACTGTTATGTAGTGATTATTAGTAAGGAATTTACACACGACTTATAAACGAGCTACTCATTGTATAAGTATAAGTTAAACGTCTGTATATAGAGTTTTTATTAGTAAGACCGTATATCTATTATGTCGTGATTTTCGCGATCTCCATAAATACCCGGCCCTGATCATTATTTATGGGCTCGATTAGTCTTCCAGTAGAGTAATCAGATATTGCACAATATAAAGTCGCATTTCTGCCACCTAAGCTAAAAGCCTAATGTAGATAAGACATGTAGTAAGAGCCCCAGAAGGAAATTTTTCAGGCAGTTTTGGAAGCACTACCACAGCGGTCATCAGCACAGAGCACCCTGGGACTAGTATATCTTACCCGCGGAGAAGACACTGCACTATGGTGCACTCGTAGCTGCTGGCGGGTATGCTCTCTACCTCTTCCTGCTGCACGACGGGACACAACACGTTACGCCGCTTACCCTTTACCCATTTCAGCGAGTGTTGACGACCCCTGAACTAACCACACGGGTGCAGAACTCTAGGAATACCAAGACTTCCGATATTTAGGGTATAGATAGACTAACTTAGGAAATTACCTGGCTGACTAGTTTCGAAGTGTTATCCTTCATTGTCCAAAGCCTAGTGAAGATCGCGCGCTTTCTTCTAGCCACCAGCGTAGCTCAGTAAGCAGACTCGCTAGCCTGCTGGTCCGTAGCTGCACTCGGCATGGGTTAGATTCCCACTTGGACTGATTACCTAGTTGGGTTTTTCCCGAGGTTTTCCCCAACCATAAGGCGAATGCCAGATAATCTAATGGCGAATCCTCGGCACCATTTCATTTCGCCAAACATTTTTGGTCTATAACTCTTGGATTGTTCCACATCTTAAAGCTTCAGTGCTAATATAAGATCTACGGAATTCAATAAAATGAAAAAAAGAAAAAGAAGAACTATTCTTCTGCCGCTCTTACTAAAAAGTGGAGATAAACAAAGTAAGTACGAAATTCTCTCATCAGGTACCGGAGAAGTAATACGACTAGCAGATAAGAATTTCACACGATAATGTTTTTTCCTTGTTACTAATTTAATGTCATATGATTGATGGTTGAAATCAGATTTCAGTAAGATTATTTTCAAACAGTGAATGCTCTCCTCTTAATATTCTGTCTTATCCCCTGGTTTATTTTCAGTTGCCATGGAAACACATATTTGTAGTTTAAAGTTTCTACGATAGGCCTATTGTGTAGGGGAGAGTCGGGTAGTATCGGACATCGGGTAGTATCGGACAGTGCGTTTCTTTTATCTACCACCATATGGTAGTACCTGAATGACATGGTTACGTTTCTCTATGCGACATAACAGAAACGTAACCATGTCAATCAGGTACTATCATCGTGTGGTACATAAAAGAAACTCACTGTCCGATATTACCCGATGTCCGATACTACCCGACTCTCCCCTAATTTATTAGGTATAAGCTTAGTAACAATTTTAATAGTCAAATATTGAACACTTTATGGAAAATGAATAGGATTAGTGGACAATTTACTATTGAGAATGTTGATTTTTTTTATTTTAGTAGGTTATTTTACGACACTTTATCAGCATCTTAGGTTATTTAGCGTCTGAATGAGATGAAGGTGATAATGCCGGTGAAATGAGTCCGGGGTCCAACACCGAAAGTAAAGTTACCCAGCATTTGCTCATATTGGGTTGAGGGAAAACGTCGGAAAAAACCTCAACCAGATAACTTGCCCCGACCGGGAATCGAACCCGGGCCACCTGGTTTCTCGGCCAGACGCGCTAACCGTTACTCCACTGGTGTGGACTTTGAGAATGTTGAACTCCCATCATTTCACAATGAGTGGCATTTATTAGACTATAGACTACCAATTTTAATGAGTAGTCAAATATTGAACACTTTACAGAAAATAGATAAGATTAATGAACAATTTATCACTGCAAATGTAGGCCTAATCCAATCTCGCCATCATCATCTCGCAATGAGTAGGCGTCCGTAACTTATTTTACCTGAAACATCAGTTTCGTATAAAAATAGATTCAGATAGGTTGAAATTACTGTGTCTCATTTATGACTTTCTATGCCAAAAACATCACTAAGCGAAACCTTTGACATGTGATGAGAAGATAATTAAGGGTGGTTCACAATAAACCGGGAACGGAAATGACAACGAGAACGGGAATATTGTTAAAATAAAATGTATTTAAATGTGAGCATTCGCAATCAACGAGAAGCTTGCCGGAGCCCGGGAACGGGAACGTGGTTCACAATAAACAGAGAAAGGAAACGACAACGAGAACGAGAACGGAAATAATGTTAAAATAAATGTATTTAAATGTGAGTGTTCACAACAGTTAATTGTGAATGCTCACATTTAAATACATTTATTTAACGATATTTCCGTTCTCGTTCTCGTCGTTTCCGTTACCGGTTTATTGTGAACCAACCTTTAATTGTGAATTCTCACATTTAATACATTTATTTTAACAATATTTCCGTTCTCGTTCTCGTTGTCGTTTCTGTTACCGGTTTATTGTGAACCAGCCTTTAATTGTGAATTCTCACATTTAATACATTTATTTTAACAATATTTCCGTTCTCGTTCTCGTTGTCGTTTCCGTTACCGGTTTATTGTGAACCAACCTTTAATTGTGAATTCTCACATTTAATACATTTATTTTAACAATATTTCCGTTCTCGTTCTCGTTGTCGTTTCCGTTACCGGTTTATTGTGAACCAGCCTTTATACTATCTCTTTTATTAGTTTGCTCAGAAATACTCTGAAGTCACAATTGATTATATACGGCAATTACAAGTGAATTTACTGGTGTTTCAGTCTCAGTAATTTTTAAGGCTTGAAAAGAGTTCCAAAAGCAGGAAAATTAACTATGTCTGGTGGAAAACAGCGTAGGAATGAGCCCGTGGCAAGTGTGACGATTCTGTAAAAAGTGCAGCGCGCAGGAAAGCACACAACTTTTATTAATGCCTAGGCCTGCCGACAGACAGCGAATGTAACGGCCAATAGAAAGCGGAATCTTGGGGAGAAATACATCAGGTGTCACCTACTTTTGTTTTCCTTCCGAATTTATAACTTTTCTTTTGAGAATGAAATTATATCTGCACGGAAATATAAAATAATTATATTTATTGCAAAGAATAAGTCTACAATACGAAGTAAAATATGCATTGAAAACGATGTTACTAAACAAGTTAACACTTTAAAATACAATTCTGGATCTTCACCTCCCTCAGTCAACACCGCCTCCGTTCGTCACAACCTTCAGTTTCTTCTCCTCCAGTCTAAATTCCTTAATGCATTCATACAATTTTGTTCCATTTCTTCCAACGAGGGTTATTTTATAAATATTTCCTTTTGAAGTCTTGGATAAATCGCAATATAGCGAACGCCAGTAGGGGAAGTTATCCCCACTCACATGAAATGTGCATTCGACGCAACACTCGCCTATCACGTAGAGTGTCTGATGAGCTAGTAGGGGAAAAGTGGAAGGGGTCGTGGGCGGAGCTTCTACGTTCGCTATATTGCGATTTGCCCGAAGTCTTAATGAAAGAAGAATTAGGAATGATTTCAAGATCACTTATTTTCTCTCATTTTTATCGTGCAACTGGTCAGATCATATGTAGGTCTACTATTAAGTCACAGAAATGTTTTGCTGGCAAAATTATGTCCTTTCTTATGGATGGTAATGTAGATATAGGCCGTTTAATGTACTATAATAGGCTTGTAATATGAAGCGGACATGGAGATAGTTTCCTGAGGACGTAGCTTACTTATACGGGTTATACAGGGTTTTCAAAAGTAACGAGTAATGATAATTTGACTAAGGAGATTTTGGACAAAAATTTCTCAGACATATCAAACTTTATTAGGGCTAAATTATTCAGAAAGAAATATGTTTGTGACTATTCTGCAAATTATGACGTCATCGATAACATTTTTGTATGATACCCTATGGGTTATTTTTTTTAATAAGTAGCCTATCATCTAAAGTAACATTTTTTATGCCATAGGCCTACTTCATTTCTTTTACATTAAACTATATGAATGTTATTGCAAATAAGCCTACTAACTTATGTTCCATACTTAATTAATTACTTATTTACGACTTTTAGAGAACCCGGAGGTTCATTACCGCCCTCACATAAGATCGCCATCGGTCCCAAACCTCAGCAAGATTAATCTAGTTCCTACCATCATATCTCATCTCCCTCAAATAGGCCTACATTTTAATATTTGATTCTTCCCTTCTACGCCTTGGCCTCCCCAAAGACCTTTTTTCCCTCAGGTCTTCCAACTAAGAGTCTATAGTCATTTCTGGATTCATCCATATGTGTTACATGACCTGTCTGAATTTAATGTTCCTAATTATGTTAGGAGAAGAATACAATGCGTGCAGTTCTGCGTTGTGTAACTTTCTCCATTCCCCTATAACTTCATCCCGCTTACCCCCAGATATTTTCCTAAGCACCTTATTTTCAAATATCCTTAACCTCTGTTCCTCTCTCAAAGTGAGAGTCCAAGTTTCACAACCATAAAGAACAACCGGTAATATAGCTGTTTTATAAATTGTAACTTTCAGCTTTTTTTGAGAGCAGAGTGGACGACAAAAGCTTCTCAACCGAATAATAATAGGCATTTCCCATATTTATTCTGCGTTTAACTTCCTCCCTAGTATCATTTATATTTGTCCCGCGCCGTGGCGTCGTGGTCTAAGGCATCCTGCCTAGGACTCGCGTTACGGAATGCGCGCTGGTTCGAGTCCTCATGGGGGAAGAAATTTTCTCATGAAATTTCGGCCAGTGTATGGGACCGGTGCCCACCCAGCATCGTGATGCACTTGGGGAGCTACGATAGGTAGCGAAATCCGGTTGCCAGCTATAACGGCTGGGGAGATCATCGTGCTAACCACACGATACCTCCATTCTGGTTGGATGATCGCCCACCTCTGCTTCTGCATGTGGGCGTGAGGCCAGCAGCCGGCTGGTCGGTCTAGGCCCTTCATGGGCTGTAGCGCCACGGATTATTATTATTATTATTATTATTATTATTATTATTATCATTTATATTTGTTACTGTTGCTCCCAGATACTTGAATTTTTCCCCTCTCTTCAAAGGATAAATTTCCAATTTTTTTATTTCCACTTCGTACAATATTCTGGTCACGAGACATAGGTAATCACATACTTTGTTTTTTTTTTTTTCTTTCGAGATTTACTTCCAAAGCTATCTCCATACTTGCTTCAAGTAAAATTGTCGTGTTTTTCCTAATAGTTTGTGGATTTTCTCCTAACATATTGACGTCATCCGCAAAGACAATCAGCATCATGTTCCATAAAACTCTAAAATTTGTTATAATTTATGGGAATATTAAAAAAAAATCCTACGGTCTCTCTCTGATCCTGTGAAAAATGTAGTAGATATCACTGCAGTTTCTCTTGTTTGCAACCTAGAAAGAAATAAAATTATAAAAACCGAGAGAATTAGCTCAGACGGTAACGCAGGACGTTCCGGACTCAAATCCCATGGCCGGACAATATGACTAGGGTTTCTCATGATTTACCTCAGTCACAAAAGGCAAATGCGGGATTAGAAATTTACATAGTCTACTATAATTATTCATCTCTGCCTCAATCACGAATACCATAAACATTAAGTTAAGCAAAATATAAAATCAATTACATGAACACAACCCATAATAGGCTATCACATAGGGTCTATGACAATAGGAACAGTAACACAAAAATACGAGGGTAATTTCATAAATAGTAGAACTATGAAGTGGACGAAGCAAATCCAATGCAAGTTACGTCAGTTGTAGTTGAAGACTTGAGGAATAAGCACGTGTGTTCGTTTCGTCCATACAATACTCTGTGTTTAGGTAACAAGAGCTAGAAATGGAGCCTACACGTGTCTTGGGCACTGTGACTATTGAAGATCAAAGATCATACATTAGGATCGAATCTTTACGTGGCAAAATCCAATTTGACGCTGACTATCTCATCCACGTTACATAAATAGCGACAATTCTAAAAAAAAAAAAAAAAAAAAAACCTTCAATGCCGAGTCTTTGTTTCCGCAAGTTTGCAATGTTCAGGCATTTCTACTTACTGTCATTAATGACGTCACCATATTAACATAAAGCGTGATCAGATTTCTCGAGTGTCAAGCCCATAAACATTTTGCGTTAAAAGTGTCTTCTTTATGTTTCTTGATTAGGCTTAGTAGGCCTATTGGTTTCTTTTCTGCTGCAACTGTGGACTACTAGACAGGCTAACTCATAGATTCATATACTGTAGTGATATAGGTACTATGATAGAATTCTCATCTTTTCACATTTTTAATATCTCATTATACAGGGTGATCCGTTTGGGTATGGATAAAATAAAAACACCGTGAAACACTCACTACTGAACTTTATTTGTTGAAACTTTGTGCATACAACACTGAAAGATGGGAAATTCCTCAGAGCTCAACATGACCCCCATTGCGCACCCTGCACAACTCATAACGGTGATACAATTCAGCCCATGTCCGTTGTAACATAAGAGAGATGATTTGTTGAAAAGCTTGAGTAATTTTTTCTTTCAGATCATCAATGTTCCTGGGTTTCTGTGAATAGACAATGTCTTTAACAAAACCCTACACGAAGAAGTCAGGAGGGGTTAGATCTAGGGAGCTTGGAGACCAAGCCAAGAGATGGCTGCTTCTCGTACTGGGTTTCGCCTGCCACCTCATGCATGTTTTTTTAACACAAAATCTGTTTCTACAAATGTTCGGTACCACAACATTATGGAATCGTATTTAGGTACATTACGCACACCATATTCACATCGAAATTCCCTTTGAACATTTTTAAACTTTCTCAAATTTAGCATACCAAAGAACACATTGTGCCCGCTGTTGATTTGTAGTAGCCGTTTTAATCATCTACGATTTTAATTTGTTCTTTCAGATTATGCATTGTTGACTGTTATATGGAAACTCCCATCTTTTAATCATAATATAACCAGCAAGAAATTTGTCCTACTATCGTAATAACTTTATAATAATAAATTAATATCATCCATACACAAACGGATCACACTGTATTATACGGGGACTAAGAGGAAGGCGGAAAATAGGGAAGATTGAAGACTGCTGGGTTTGCAGTCAAAGACCTGTCCTTGGGCAGAAAACTAGAATGAAATATAACTTAAGCTTAATCTGTGAAGTCTATAGGCCTAATCTTTTATTTATTCATTTTCAAGATAATAGTTGAAATACACCCTTTAACATAACTGACAACTGAGAAAGCTTTTCGGGCGTAAGTTATTCTTTGTCTGCCTCTCTGTGTACAGCGATATCTTTTAAAATATGAGACGGATTTTCTTCGTATTCAGTATCTAGGTGTAAATTTATAGCAAAATAATGAGAATGAGCAACCAGTTTTAGTAAAGAATTACTAAGTTTTCATTTGAAATCACGAACACGAAATGGTGATGAATCTATGTAAACGATTTTTATATATTATTTCTTACGTTGGATGATGAAACAAATAATAAGCAACCTGGAAAGCTTATGTCTCTATACCGCAATATCTTGTAGAAATTCATTTTATTATTATTTGCAGAAATATTTCTACTTTTTGTAGTGAATATTATAAGTCTAAATAGCTTCCAGACTAAGCTAGCTAGCAACTCTTCTTAGCAAAGAGGACCTCAAGCTTAATGATCTGTCGATTTTGTCACTAAAGGCTACTGGCCCGTAGTTGAAGTAGCCTATGAGATGCAACTGGTCACTAGAGGAGAAACCTAATGGCGGCACCGTTTTAAAAAGTTATTTATTAATGTCAAACATTTATGCTTGGAAGTCAGACGATTAAAATATTATGGTTTATGCTACAGGGATAGACTTATTTTCTTGCATGAATTACAATCTTTATCTCTCTTATCCTAGAGCCATACTAACGACTCTCCAACAAACTAATTCAGGCGAAATACAGTAGTTCCATTGTAAATACTTGTAGGCCTATAGGTAAATGATATAAGTTAGGCCTATATTCAATAAAAAATAAACGGAAAATAATCACTAAGAATAGAATACATATTTAAGTTGCATTAAAATTATTTCACTCTCAGACACATTCACAATCCTTAAATAAGAACCTATTCCTTGAATATCGCAATAACACCTACACAAAGCATAAACCTTTGACGTAATTGCAGGGATCCTGCGAATCTTCTGTGACTTTTTAATTAGATGTGGAACTCAGATAGGCAAAATTTAGTCAAGCGCCTTCCTTATGCTCCATACAGTTCAGGTTATGAATGTAGACCTACAATATTTTTAAAGGTAACTTAACTTATGTGTTTGTGTATTTAATTTCATCACACATTAATATACGATTAATTTTCTATTGAAGTTACTTAAGCCTACTGTATAGGCCTAGACACAAAACAAGAATGAAGAATGTGAAAATGGATAGGCTTATATGTTAATTAGTGTTGTGGGATTTGATCGATTAATCGATCCATTTCTGTTGTAAGATTAATCGATCAAAATATTTAATCGAATAATCGAGTCGATTAAAATTAATCTGTTGTAGTTGATATTAATTATTATTTTGTTAATACAAACTCATACTAAAAATTCAGACAGTATATTTTCTCTCTCGGTAATTGCTTACTTAAAAGCACAATAGTAGGGGTCTACTGTTTTTTTAGTAGGTTATTTTACGACGCTTTATCAACAGCTTAGGTTATTTAGCGTCTGAATGAGATGAAGGTGATAATGCCGGTGAAATGAGTCCGGGGTCCAGCACCGAAAGTTACCCAGCATTTGCTCATATTGGGTTGAGGGAAAACCCCTGAAAAAACCTCAACCAAGTAACTTGCCCCGACCGGGAATCGAACCCGGGCCACCTGGTTTCGCAGCCAGACGCGCTGTCCGTTACTCCACAGGTATGGACGTTATTTTCTAACTGTAAACCAGGTAGCGTAGGGAAAATCTTCGCACAAACACTTCAGAAAGCGATGGAGATATGAGGACAGTGACCTAGTCTATCTCTATTGAAAGTTGAAACACAATGCGAAACCCTTATTAAGTTTTATGGTTTTCCAGGAAAACTTCCACCCTGTTGTTAACTCATCTTCCTAGCGTATGAAATACATACTTTTCTGGGATTCGTCCTCCTCATCACTTACAAGATAGCCATGTCTACACTGTGTGCAAGTGAGAGCATAACTACCTTCTTCTCTTTCTAAAATCTGGTAATTCGATTACAATTGGGGCCAGTCTTCTGTTTCGACCGCTGTACTTCTGCAGTTGGAGTTTCTGTACTGAGTTTGTATATGAAGGTTGTGTGTTTAGATTGATAAAGGAAAAAAAAAAATCAATTTTCTGTGGTTTGTGAAAAGTGTAAACTCCATTATGTCATATGAGAATCTGAGAGGTAAACTCGGTGAAATGTTTGGATTTAAATAGAACGATCGTGGAGAAGTGCTTGACAGAAAAAAGTTTTTTTCGTGTTTAGTGATGCAGGAAACATTGTTATTAAACGTAGAGCGGCACTTAATTCGGAGCATGTGAATGCACTCACATGTTTAAAATCATGGATGAAGGAGTATTAACTAACTAAATAAGTCTTCGTACTTTTTGTTATTTATGTTGTCTCAAAAATTCGCGGAGAAATTGACACAATAAATTATAAGCCTCATAATAAATATATAGTACAGATATGCAGCATTTAATACTTATGCTTATCACTGAACACAAGTTAAATTTAGCAATAATTGTGTATGACAGTATATTGAAACATTTGTTCAATTTAATCAAAACTCGATTAATCGATTAAATTCAAATAGTTAATCGATTAAATATTTTGATCGATCAACAGCACTAATGTTAATGAAAATACAACAAATCAAAACATGGACTTTGTCAGCTTACGTACAGCGAAAATAGAAGCTGTGGAATAAATTTTTAACGAAAAGTAATAATCTAAGTACGAAAAAGTGACAGGAAATTCATCGAATTCCTAAAATTGCGTGAAACCTTTATGCTGTTCGTGATTGTTATTGTAATCATGTTTGGTATTATAAAGATGTTTTGGATTTGAAATAAATATTTCATAGGCCCTACTCTCTTCATTTCTGTCTTCATATTTCTCGCATTTACATTTAACAATGTGGAGCCTTTTCGTTAATTACTTCATAATCGCTTCCCATTCCATTAGGCATAGTCTCGAGACAATTGATAGTCGAAGCGATTCACACATCAGTATGACGTCATTGAATTGTTTGAAATTGTAATAGTAATATGTGTTACAAGAGCGGTATGTTGAAGTTTTCATGTTCGAGGAAAAGTTCGAAAAAGCGAAACGTAATTGAGCTTTTTTAATTTCCGAAAATTGAAAGAAAACATACCGCTCGTGTATCGTACATTATTTTGTGCGAAGATCGTTTATTACATACCTGAAAGAGGAATTTCTAATTAGTTGAAATGAAATCTCCATCTTGGTTTCTGTTCAATGACTGCAAATTTGCAAAACAAAAATATCTATTTTCAACATTGTTGCTTTAAAATGTTTTCTGTGTTTACTATACTCCAGCAGGCCATGATATACGTCTGTCTTCCCCCCCCCCCCAGTCTATGATGAGTCTGGAATCTTGTTGATTTTTTCATGGTTTCCTTAATGTTACTTGCATCACGAATGCAGTAACTTTAGTGGAGTTGTAGAGTTTACTTAATTTTTTAAAATATTTAAAAACAATAATTAACAGTGCAATTTAGGTGAAATTGCAGTGGTAAGTTTCCAGTTTATAATTATTACTGTATTGAACGTCTCTAAAAATATATTAAAAGCCTAAAGCAGTAAAATCAATATGTTACTTAAGCGGTAAGAAGAGGGAAATTGTTATGTGTGTTAGGTTGGGAATACTGAATGTGGAATTTTAGACTTTCCGCGGATTGGTTTTGTGCGGAAACCAAGCAAATACGCACGATCTCGCACAATAAATAATAACTTAATATCATTACAGAGAATTTTATTCATCTAGAAAGTAACACCACAGTTCAAGTACTTTAGAATTAGACTAGGCCTATGTTAAGTAAACTATCTGACTTTATACTTCTCACATTTATTAATCACCCCCTTTTCTGTAGACCGTATGAAATAATAATTTTTGCCTAATTTAAAATTAAGTTGCATACTTCGTTAAGCTTTTACACGTTAAAAAATTATTTCATTACGATATCAGATTCATTTATCTTCTCTTTTTTACTTTGTCACAGTGGCGGCTGATTGACTGAGGCAAGTGAGGCCAGGCCCCAGTCACTTGGCTTAACTGAAATCAAATTTTGTGTTTTTTATATAATATATTTGAAAGCTAGTGCAAGACAAAACAAATATGTTAATAGGTAAAACGTAGAAATTGTATTTAAATAATAATATATCTTTGTGTAAAATTGTTGTATGTAATGTGTCTGTGATCTATTATATATAATAAACCAAACCAATATAATATATTAGTTATTTGAATGAAGAATATATCGCCGTAGAAGCATTTGAAAACTTTGATGTATATAGAACTGTTTTGCAGTAAAATTTTTCCTGAGGCCAGGATCGCTCGTGCCGGGTCTGGCTTGTGATGTATGTAGACCTGTTTTGCAGTAAAATTTGTTCCTGAGGCCAGAATCGTTCGTGCCGGGTCTGTCAATGCATTTCATGTCCTTTCGCGGGCTTTGAGTTTACGCTTAAAACGTTGTAGCTGAGGCACAATTCGTCTGGCCTGGTTAGGTTTCACTCGTCCCATCCATGGACCGGCCTCAAGGGTAGAGTGGTGTGGGAATAGCAGTGGTGACTTGTATTCCTAACTAGGCCATAAATAACAAAATTCCAGCTCTTTGGCAGGCAGAGATCCACTCTATTCTCTTCCCTTATGTCTTTAGTTTAGGGTGTTCTACTATTGTACTTCGTAGTACAGTAGTGAATCTGGGCCAATGTTGTTATGTATTTCGGGAAAATATAAACAGAAACAAATGAGAGAAATAATGCTGGAGAAGTTAATTCATTGTTAGAGTGTCCTTTTTCGAGAAGAAATAATACTGAAAGAAAGGAAGTTTTAAATAAAGAGAGAGAATACCGAGATACCTACGACATCGCTGATAATTTTTCTGACACATAATCTTAAAACGCGAGTTTCTTTTGCATCCTGGTATGGGCCACATAAATGGTTATGTGGTAATGTGAGGCAAAATAGACTTCTCTTGGCCTTGTTTGTTGCTGTCAAAGGAAAAAAATAAAAAGAAAAGAAAGAAAGGGGAATTTCAACACATAATATGGGTTGCTTCATCACACTGAAACAATCACTGAAACTCACAGCATAACAGCTTATTTGGTGAGTGAAATTATTATTTTTCATTGATAGTAATAAGAATAGACTAATAATAGTAATAATAATAATAATACAGTAATAATGAAATTAGTAATATAACAACAATAATAATTAATATCATAAACAAACATTTCCTATCGAAAGCACTTAAACTATGTAGTTGCATCTGGCCTCACCGAGGATTTCGATCACCTGCCGCTACTGCTTTGTCATCATCGAAGCTACTTTGTTTTGAACAGTGGTTTAGTTGGACCGGAACTCTGTTCCGGCAAAGAAAAATGTGGGCCTATGCATGTCCGAAACATGAAGATGCCAAACTTGACATCCAGTAGAAGTCCATTTGGTAATTGCTAAATAATTAAGGTGAGTTCCTATAAATATTTTTCCCAACTAAATCAATGGTTTAAACACATCATAATTTAAGTCATCCAAGGCCTATTGTGATTAATGCTGTCACCATATTAACAGAAAGTGTGACCAGATTCTCGAATGT
Source organism: Periplaneta americana (assembly GCF_040183065.1). NCBI lineage: Eukaryota > Metazoa > Arthropoda > Insecta > Blattodea > Blattidae > Periplaneta > Periplaneta americana. The sequence continues at coordinate 28,654,003 of NC_091123.1, read as the reverse complement.
CAAGAGCATAAACGTTTCACCTTAAAAAATTGACATATTCAGTCAAATATGGGACCAAGCCACATTTGACTGTTCCTATAAAAAAAAAAGTAGGCCTACCTCTGATTGAGGTTCTGGCTGATATGTATAGGCTATCTCTTATCAGGCAGTACATCTCACTTGATAGTAGATATCACTGCAGTTTCTCTTGTTTGCAACATACAAAGAAATAAAATTATAAAAACCGAGAGAGTTAGCTCAGACGGTAACGCTTGAAACTAGATAAAATTACAATAAATTAACACCAATATACACTGGTGGCCATAATTCTGGAAACTTTTTTTTGTACTGAATTATTATAACATTTGTATTGATTCACGGATTTATACAATTGAAAATGTTATTCATGACTGATCCGTTAATTTTGGGGTTGTAATAAAGGTATTAGGCCTATATTAAATCCTGAATATTTTAACAATAATCATTACTATGTATTATGTTCTTGTCGTTTAAGATCTAAATATTAATTTCAGATTTCATTATGATTTCCCATTATTTACCGTAATAAAAACTGGTCCATTGTTGATTTTAAGATTATTGTTCATCAGTAGAAGCATTGTTGAGCACTGTTGGCATAAAATATGGACATTATTAGTGTGTTTATATCATTAGTCTGACTTAAGATTTCGTTAGGTTAACACCTGATTGCTTTACAACAAATTTTATTGATCCTTTTTATCGCAATGGATGCACGAAAGGACTGGAAACGTTCTAGGGCAGTCACACTTCGAGAAGAAGGCTATACATTAAATTGCAAGGAAACTTGGTAAAGGTGTTACAGTGTCTGGCGTCCAGAAGGTATGGCAGAAGTACAAATCCACAAAATCTTGTAAAACAACACCTAGGACTGGTAGAAAACCTAAAATAAGTCCAAGAGATGTGAGACAGATTTGTCGATTAATAATAATTAATACAGGAAATAATAAGAAATGATAATGAAATCTGAAATTAATATTTAGATCTTCCCATAATTAACGGATCAGTCACGAGTAACATTTTCGATTGTATAAATCTGTGAATCAATGCAGATGTTATAATAATTCAATACAAAAACAAAAAGTTTCCAGAATTATGGCCACCAGTGTAAACTCATCAGGCAAATCATGATATATTTTTAAGCCATAGCCATTACGTTTTGTTGAAACTTGCCAAACTATGTGTTGAAATATTAAAACTTTCCTTGAAACGAGTGTTGTAATGATCAAGATAACTATTTCGATAAAAAAAATGGTTCTTATTAGTATCTATGTATTAATTCCATAACTTTAAAAATATAAAAACAATTAAAATATTAAAACTCTTAAAATATTCCCTACATGATGTACGATTATCAACACCTGTCATACATCTCACAACATGCTTCTGAGCAATAAAAACATCACTCATCTTCGGACTTTACCCCCAGAAGCATAGACCTATGTCATATGATAATCTCGATTCTACTTCAGCATAATAGAAGAACTGAATGCTTCTATGACAAAGACAAGATCTCAGATTTCTAATTTGATAGCAGACAACATTAATTTTTCTGAATTAGGTGTGAACAATGTAATTTCTAATTCAAATGTTCGTCAAATATTAGGCCAAGAAATTTGGTTGAATGTGACTGGCACACAGATGGATGAACTCGAGTTAACTTTGGATAGAGAGCCGAAATTATTCTGCATAAATAGGCGTAATTACATTCACAAGACAATGGAAGTTAATAGGCTAATAAAATGGCTTTGCCTTATATTAAATCGTAGGATTTTTAGGCCTAAATATGACAAATTGATTACATATGCTTAGCTATTTCTGGAAACCATGTATGAAGCAGTGTCTACATTAGAAATGCCATTCTAATGTAATAATAAAAAATCTTCTTCGCAATAGGCTGTGATTTCACAGTGATTGTCCACAGTAACTGACCTGATGTGTGAAGCAAATGCTGTATCGATTAATTGGGTTTTGTACAGATTATTAAACAGGATTAAAACGATGTGATTTCATACAAAACATTTTGGTATCTATAAATGAATGTTCGTAATCTGTAGCAAAAGTTTTTGATAATGCGTTAAGTAAATTAACAAAAGAAAGTGTATTCACAATGTGAATTAAAAAAAAGTTTATACAAAACAAATAATTGAAATGTTTCTTTTCCCTAGAATCTGTAATGCTTACTTAGTTCAGTTCTGACAATTTTTGTATTGTATTGTATTGTATTGTATTTATTAACATTCCATGGTATTCATACATTGCTTTACAGCTAGAATATGGAACAAGTAAAAAGAAACTTAATACTATTATAAAGTCTTAATTTATAGTCACAGTCTAGATGAAATATATTCAGACGAGTTTTACAATATAGTCTACTAGTATAACACATAGTTTTAGTATCAATTTCATGAAGTGTTATTGTCTTATGTTTTGAGTTTTATTTTTTATATCGATAGGGAGGCTATTAAAAATTTTTACTGCCATATAACGCACTCCTTTTTTGATAGCACGATAGACTTGCCGATGGAGTATGAAAGTCATTATTTTGACGTGTATTTATGCTATGAATTAGTTACAAAGTTTTCACGATTACATACGAGGAAGATTATTAATGAAAAGATATACTGACAAGCCATGGGCATTATTTGTAGTTTTTTTAAACAGTCCTACACGATTCCCTAGATTTGGCACCTACCATTATTCTAATTACTCTATATTGGCTTTGCTTTCAGAATACCTAGTTCTTCCTCACTGTTCTGTTATCCCTTACTAAACGGTATCTCCCGAAACCACAGATTGGGACACGATCTCCACACCATCTGTCAACAGACTGTGGAACTTGGTGCGTTTGTGACGTCACGGGAGAGAAATAATAAGGGGGTGCGGTTACGACTGTTTTAGTGGCCACGCCCACAAACCGATCTCTCATTGGCTTTCTCATTCGTATCGGGATCGGAACCAACTCGGAAAAGTTCGGATTTTTTATTCTCTATTAGAACCGTGATTTTTTCTCCCCTTTTGTAAAAAAAAATGCAGGAGGAAAGGGTGCTCTGGTCTTAATTATTCCTCACATGACAAAAGTATAATTATAATGATGGCTAAGGTAGAAATGAGGAATTGCGAAATTGGAGAGAGAGCGAGAGCGGGAATGTGTTTTAGGATTGTTACTTGCTCTAATGCTGCAGCTCCTTTGTGTTAAACGAGGGCAGATTATGACAGATCCATCATCGACAACAGATGAACGTCATGTAGACCGCAATTAATCCAATCCAATAACAGCTGCACATGTAGAATTAACGTGCCTGCTCTCGCACCGCATTGACCGACTGGCTGACTAAAACAGTTGATTTCTGTTGGTAAAATACAGTGTAAACGAAACCACTTCAACTAACGTTGTTTTCAAACAAGAACGTTCTTGATATAGGCCTGAACGGAGGGGTGGAGAACTCGCCTTCCTCCGATGACACGTGGGGTCTTTTGACATCCCAGACTGGTTCTGTAAAGTGTAGTGAATGACAAATACACTGGTGGCCATAATTCTGGAAACTTTTTGTTTTTGTATTGAATTATTATAACATCTGCATTGATTCACAGATTTATACAATCGAAAATGTTACTCGTGACTGATCCGTTAATTATGGGAAGATCTAAATATTAATTTCAGATTTCATTATTATTTCTCATTATTTCCTGTATTAATTATTATTAATCGACAAATCTGTCTCACATCTCTTGGACTTATTTTAGATTTTCTACCAGTCCTAGGTGTTGTTTTACAAGATTTTGTGGATTTGTACTTCTGCCATACCTTCTGGACGCCAGACACTGTAGCACCTTTGCCAAGTTTCCTTGCAATTTAATGTATAGCCTTCTTCTCGAAGTGTGACTGCCCTAGAACGTTTCCAGTCCTTTCGTGCTTCCATTGTGATAAAAGGATCAATAAAATTTGTTGTAAAGCAATCAGGTGTTAACCTAACGAAATCTTAAGTCAGACTAATGATATAAACACACTAATAATGTCCATATTTTATGCCAACAGTGCTCAACAATGCTTCTACTGATCAACAATAATCTTAAAATCAACAATGGACCAGTTTTTATTACGGTAAATAATGGGAAATTATAATGAAATCTGAAATTAATATTTAGATCTTAAACGACAAGAACATAATACATAGTAATGATTATTTATTGTTAAAATATTCAGGATTTAATATAATACCTTTATTACAACCCCAAAATTAACGGATCGGTCATGAACAGGGAAAGGATTTATATGTAAATACATATTTACTTATAAAGCTAATATAATTTATATTTTGCATTATCTTTATGTTTCACAATGTGTAGGGTTGAAAAATCCTACTTTTATTTTCCATATTTTTCCATATTTCAGAGTTTAGTACATATTTTCGTTAATTTCCATATATTTTCCATATTTCATATAAAACAGTCCATATTATATTAGGTTTAACAATAAAACAAAACAAAATTCCATTAACTTTTAAAAATACATTTCAACAATAGAGATTTAAACACATGTTCAGTAATCCCTTTAACATCAGAGTTATTTGAAAATTAGCAGTCCTATCAACAATGGGAAAGTAAGTTACAAAACTGTATTAATTTAATTTAAAATTTTTAACAGACTTCAGTTGTGCAGCTCAACAGTTAAATGCCAGTCAGAGTACACATAGGTTCAGTTTTGTAAATCATACTATAAAGACGGTAAATATGCCAAAAGTACGTCATTCAGTCAATTTAAAATCAAAACTAACAAGTTACATTTCAGAATTTAAAGAAGATGGTTTATCAACTGACAATAAAATATTATTTTGTAATTTGTGTCAGTGTGCAGTATCATCTACACAAAAGTTCCTGGTGCAACAACACATTACAACTAGTAAACATCAGGCCAACAAACAACTAAATTCCAAGCAGAGACAATTGTTTTTAACACAACCAACAACATCGAATGTAAGATCTGAGTTTAACATCGACCTGTGCCGTTCTCTCATCTCTGCTGATATTCCTCTCTACAAACTAAAGAATAAGGTCTTCAGGGAATTCCTTGAAAAATATACTCAACATACAATCCCGGATGAGTCAACACTTAGGAAGACGTATGCTCCATCCATCTACGATGAGACAATACAGAAGATAAGAGATGAAATTAAAGATAGTTCAATTTGGGTTTCCATTGATGAGACTCCCGACAAAGAAGGTAGACTTGTTGGTAATGTAGTTATCGGTTTGTTAAGTGAACAATATTCTGAACGAATTCTTTTACATTGTGATGTTCTAGAAAAGTGCAATAACAAAACTATAGTTAAACTGTTCAACGAAGCTATGGGTATCCTGTGGCCAAAGGGTATTATGTACGATAATGTGTTATTCTTTATTAGCGATGCTGCCCCTTATATGGTCAAAGCTGGACAAGCATTATCTGTTGTATATCCTAAATTGACTCATTTTACTTGTGTGGCGCATGCATTTCATCGTGTGGCAGAAGTGGTCAGAGACAATTTCCCTAAAGTAGATTTGTTGATTTCATCAGTGAAAAAAGTATTTCTCAAAGCTCCCAGTAGAGTTAACGTGTTGAAAGAAATGTACCCTGAAATTCCATTGCCACCAAAGCCAATTTTAACTAGATGGGGTACATGGCTAGAAGCAGTTGAATATTATGCCGAACATATAGACTCTATTAACAATGTTCTCCTTGCATTGGACTCTGAAGATGCAGTCTCAATTGATACTGCGAAAACAGTTACCTGTGACATAAGTGTGAAGAATGACTTAGCTCACATTCAGCATACATTTTCATGCATCATAAAAACGCTCAAAAGTCTCCAAAATAGGCACCTTTCACTATCTGAAAGTTTTGAAATTATAAATAGTACTGTGGAACAACTGAATCGTGGTAGAGGTAAAGTTGCAGATGCAGTAAGAGCTAAGGTGGACACTGTACTTTCAAAAAACCCTGGATATGAAGAACTACAAAAGGTTGTTGCTGTGATGAGTGGTGAATCAACAGTGAAGATTAACTTGGACTTATCCCCAGCAGACATTGTGAAATTGAATTATGTACCAGTTACTTCTTGTGACGTCGAACGCTCTTTTAGTCAGTATAAATCTATCCTCAGAGACAATAGAAGAAGATTCACTTTTCAGCACTTGAAAGAAATGTTTGTAACCTATTGTTATGGTAACAGACAATAAAAATTGTGTTTTGTTGAAACTACATTGGAAGATAAGGTACGTCCATTATATTTTTTGTTTAGTTTGATTAAAATGTACCAATATTTAACGTACATAGTCATTTTTTTATAATTTTAAGTCCATATTTAATTCCATATTTTGGTAAAAATCCATATTTAATTCCATATTTTGGTAAAAATAACTACATATATATTTACATATTTCATATATTTTTAGTCCATATAAATCCGTTCCCTGGTCATGAATAACATTTTCAATTGTATAAATCCGTGAATCAATACAAATGTTATAATAATTCAGTACAAAAAAAAGTTTCCAGAATTATGGCCACCAGTGTAGGCCTATACATTTGGGTTACTAGCGCTCAAAATATGCCTTTTTGATTGATTTTGTACCGTAAAGTGGGATTACTTGGACATCTTTGTATCACACTTTTCGATATAAAATTTGGGACTAATATAATAATAATAATAATAATGTCCACACCTATGGAGTAACGGTTAGCGCGTCTGGCCGCGAAACCAGGTGGCCCGGGTTCCATTCCCGGTCGGGGCAAGTTACCTGGTTGAGGTTTTTTCCGGGGTTTTCCCTCAACCCAATATGAGCAAATGCTGGGTAACTTTCGGTGCTGGAACCCCGGACTCATTTCACCGGCATTAGGGCCTATCACCTTCATCTCATTCAGACGCTAAATAACCTAAGCCGCTAAAAAAATGCGTTGTAAAATAACCTAATAAAACTAAAATAAAAAATATATATATAATAAGTTAATAATGATAATAGTAATAATAATGGGCCTAATAATAATAATAATAATAATCGTCATCATCATCATAATTTATTTATTTTTACTGGCAAGAGTTAAGGCCCTAGGGCCTTCCCTTAGACTCTACCAAGTGACAAACTATACAAGGCGTGAAAATTTAACAAAAAGTTAGAGAACAGGATAATAACATATTACAAAAACTAATAGCATAACAAAATCGACACTAAACAACATGAAAATATGTTGTTGTTGTTTTCTAATGCCAGGCGTTTGACAATAAAGTCATTTGACCTCTTGCACTCCAATATTTTTTAAGGATATTATCATGACCAGCCACTGAAGCACAGATTTTGAGGTGTTCCGAATCCATTTCTTGGTTTGAGTTGCACAATGGACAGTTAGGGGATTGATATATTCCAATGCTATGCAGGTGTTTGGCCAAACAATTATGGCCTGTTGCCAATCTAAATGCAGCTACAGACGATTTTCGTGGTAAATCGGGAATTAACTGTGGATTTTGATGCAGAGAGTTCCATTTTTTCTCTTGGGATTGTGTTATCAAATTTTGTTTGTTGAAGTCTAAGTATGTAGATTTAATAAATCTTTTCACAGAGTAATATGTAGATTTAGTAACAGGTCTGTAAGTAGCAGTGCTGCCCTTCTTTGCTAAAGCATCCGCATTCTCGTTTCCCAGGATTCCACACTGGGATGGTATCCATTGGAATACAATTCTTTTATTGAGTGATATAAATTGAGAGAGCATTTTAGTTATTTCTGCTGTTTGAGATGAAGGTGTGTGTTTAGAGACTATTGATAGAATAGATGCTTTGGAGTCTGACAATATAACTGCATTCCTAAATTTATTGATGTGGCATAGAAGATTCCTGAGACTTTCCCTTATTGCAATGATTTCACCATCAAATATTACCACCATAATAGAAAAAAGAAAGTAAAATACAGATCTAAAGATTGGAATATAGACTAATGTTCGAAGGAAGTTAGTTCTAGCATATCTCAACGAAAGAGTCCACACCAAAGCGTATAGGTCTTCAAGGTAGTAAATTTTTGGGTGGAAGGGTGAGCACGGACGTAAGGTTTGACCCAGGAAATCACCTCATTCAAGCAATAACCACGCAAAGTTAAAATTACAATAATGTACTGTATATGTATATGTTAATTCTGCTAATGCAGTGTGCCAATGTCCCATTTATTTGTAAGAACTCTATGTGCAGAAAATTAATAAAATTTGCTTTTTCGGTGTAATCTCATCCCACTGAATAGGAATATGTCAATTATTAATAAAAAATTATTTGGAATAATTTTGGCGGATAATGGGTTAATTAAAAAAAGAAGGAAAAGGACAACCCGGGCAACGCCGGGTGCTTTCAGCTATTAGACTAATAAAAGCAACTTTGTTTGTAGGCCTACATATAGTTAACAGGAAAAAAACGTAAGAAAGGATACAACAAATGGAACGAAATAAAATAATAAAAACACGAAATTCAAATAGAATCAACAATAAAAAGGAAACGATAATAAATTCGTCTGGTGATAAAAAAAAAAAAAAAGGAAAAGGAAGAAAAAGAAACATATATTTTTACAAAACTATCGCAGAGAAAAGGGCTTATAAGTGAAAGGAATCTAAATTGGAAAGTGCAACTTTAGTTTATTTTTGAAACTAGATAATGCCCGACAGTCTCTGACATGTTGTAATAGAGAGTTCCAAAAATGAGCTGCAGAGACGGTGAAAGATGAAGAGTAGAAGGATGTTCTGTGTTTAGGAATGGAGAGTGTGATATGGTGTTGTGAGCGAGTATCTATTTCGTGATATGAGGACAAATGTTGAAAACGAGAAGCTAAGTAGCTAGGGTTAGAGTTCTGAAGAATATTGAGGAGTAACGTGAGAGAGTGAAAAGTTCTTTGCTCTTTGAGACGGACCCAGGACAGCACATTAAGGCCCAATTGTATAAAACTCCCTGACTAAAGATCAACTTTGATCGAAGATCGAAAAGTAAACCGAGTTCAGACACTTCTTCTATTGTATAAAACTTTTCTGCGATCAAATTACCTTGGTTCAAATGCAATCTAAGTTCACGTGAAAAGGATTTGGCAACATCGCATAAACAGGTGAAATACGTGATGCGCGGACCATGTTATACAGGTTTGTTCAGTGTTGCCAATCTAGCGATTTTAACTCTTTTTCAACAACAATTTCTTTTAACTTTTATATTGCTTAAATAGGGATTTAGTGACGTGTTTAGCACCCCATAGTGACAAAATTTAATCTTTCTTTGTTGATAATGAGAAATCTAGCGGCTTTACAACTACTTTTTCGTAACTTTCCGTATTACACTCTGTTGGAGACACTGTTTTTTTTTTTTTTTGCAATGTAAATAATGGCGGACAATAAGAAGAAGGTTGACTGTTCTCCAAGTTGTTATCATGTTATGGTGTTTGATACTGCTAAACATAATAAAGCTTTATAAAACGACAATTTTTGTTCAGTAATACAGTTAATTGAACATTTATGAATGTACCTGTCATATCCATTAATAATTAATGATTGTTATAAACATAATATAATTATAGGTTATGTTATTTCATACTGCTGAACACGATAGAGCCTTATAAAATATAAGATTGTTTGTGTATTAAGGCAAGAAATTGAAAGAAATATATATAAATGTACCTAACATATCTATTAATATTAATAATAATGGATATTTTATTTGCACAATCTGTCACTCGTATATTTCAAACAGAAAAGAAATAACTGAACTTGGATCATCTAACTTAATCGGAGAAATTTCTTCAGTCAAAGTTGACTTTAGTTTGAGACAAATTAACTTTAGACTTTATACAACACAAAATTCCAAGTTCAGCTGAAACAAGGATCAATTTAACCTCTGATCTAAGATTAAATGGTTTATACAATCGGGCCTAAGTGAACAGCGATTAAAGAATAGGCTATACATTGCAACTACTTGGTCTAGAAATTACATAGGCCTAGCTGGTATAAATATTGGGAAATATCTTTCACAAACTTAAAAAAAAATTATTAGATCTCCAAATAACTTAGCCCCAGTTTTGGGGTTACTTGGACACTTAACTCTATTTAGGCATAAAACATTTGGTAAGCTGCTAGGTACGCATGTTACCCCGTAATATGTGGCAGAAGTCTTCAAAAGTGAATAGGGCTATGTGTACAAGCTTATAGTAGACTATAGGGTCTAATATTTTAAAGGAAAAGTAAGGTTTATTGAACTTTTATTTATTCTCACAATATTTTTAAAGAAAACTAAGATTTATTGAACTTTTATTTATTCTCACAAATTACCTATATAGGCCTATTAAAAAATTTACAAGTGACCTTAACAATGATCTAATTAAAAGGACTATAAGTAAAAGTAAAAATAGCCACCACCCCATGGTTTATGCTATAATTTCCTTTTCAGTCTTGCTTACAACAGTTGGATGTCCAACAGGTCCCGGATTCTTTCCAGGTATACCTTCCTTACTAACGTTGCCCGAGGTACTTTAAACTTTTCTGCTGCCCCTTCTTCGACATCTGCCTCTATCCCTTTTTCCATATCTTCTTTTTTGTAACTGATGTAGAGTTTTGACCCTGGGTTCTTTTCATAAATTCGCGCCATTTTTAACCATTAACTACCTGTAACCGGTATGGCATAGTTGCGCCCCGAAGAAATCAGGTAGCAGAATGGACATGGCATAGTTGCGCCCCGATGAGCATAGTACACACGAAAGTGATTGTCATAAAATAAATAAATTACTTAAAAATATTATAGTGGTAGCTGCAAAAATCTGAAAGTTAGAATTTATAAAACAGTTATATTACCGGTTGTTCTGTATGGCTGTGAAACTTGGACTCTCACTTTGAGAGAGGAACAGAGATTGAGGGTTTTTGAGAATAAGGTTCTTAGGAAAATATTTGGGGCTAAGAGGGATGAAGTTACAGGAGAATGGAGAAAGTTGCACAACGCAGATCTGCACGCATTGTATCCTTCACCTGACAAAATTAGGAACATTAAATCCAGACGTTTGAGATGGGCAGGGCATGTAGCACGTATGGGCGAATCCAGAAATGCATATAGAGTGTTAGTTGGGAAGCTAGAGGGGAAAAGACCTTTGGGGAGGCCGAGACGTAGATGGGAAGATAATATTAAAATGGATTTGAGGGAGGTGGGATATGATGGTAGGGACTGGATTAAACTTGCTCAGGATAGGGACCTATGGCGGGCTTGTGTGAGGGCGGCAATGAACCTCCGGGTTCCTTAAAAGCCAGTAAGTAAGTAATTAAGTATAGTGGTAGCAGCATTGAAATCAGGTACCATAATGGAGAGGGTAAGTTATATTATACACAGAAGTGATTGTCATAAAATAAATAAATTACTTAAAAATAGGCCTATTATAGTGATAGCTACATTATTTAAGAACATGTATTTGTCTGTTTTACAGCTTCTGAATTCCTCGATCACGTGATTTAAAAGCCGGAGTATTTCACGGTATGTCTTATTATTTCATCGGGACGCAACTATGCCATATCCCTTTTCTCTACCTGATGGAAACGTGGCGCTGCAGCTTATATGCACCTAGTTTGAGTCGTTTATGAAGAATGTAAAGAAGAGTTGATTTGAGAATCTGTTACTGATGACTAGCCTGCCAAATGGTCTTCCTTGGACTCGGGTTGAATGCAGTTTATATACGATCGGCCGTTTCTTGGGCAATTTTTTTCTTGAGTTGTTTGCCTGTTTGTGGAATCAAAGGTCCTGTCTGTTTAAAAGTTCTATCCCACTGCAAAATTAATTTAGACGTAGGTGAATGCACATTGAAACCTAGATGAAATCGGCGTCAAACTCTCGTAACATTTAAATTCAGAAAGGCAAAGCGCGCACTTCACTTTTTGCTGTGGTGTCCATATTTTACATTCAATTAGAATGATTAATGTTGACTGTTAGCAATTCGTGACATAAATCGCCATGATAAAACGTATCCTTTTTTAATGTGTAACACTTTTATTAAGCCGCTAATGCTTATCTAGTACAATAGTCATTTACATGAGTAAGATTTCTACATGAACGTTTTCGATACTACTGGGTGTTCAGTTCAAAGTGTGTCATGGCTCGCTGTATGCCGTCATGTGGCTAGTCGATGAGCCTGGAGAATTCAATCTTCCTACACTTCCACAGAAGTGTATTACCTATGTGTCAGAGAAGTTGCCTAGCAAGTACTGCGTTCATTCTGAAGAGTACTTAGCGATACGTGTGGTAGGAATGTGAACTGTTTGGAAATATGTACTGAGGTGGGTTTTTTTGTTACTGTCGGGATATGGGGAGAGGTTTAAGACGATTACTTACGTATTTGTTGACATTAACTTCGACGGTCAACATGGACACGGAGCATTTAATTTGTGTTGTGGAATGTTGCCGTACGCAACCGATGATAACAAATACCCTGCGTACGACTTGCCCGCGCAAAACACAGTTCGAAAGAGGTTATGGTAGTACACAGACAGTACAGACCGCCATCTGACGTTCAAGTTATGCCGTACACGTTCTCAAGTTCAGATTGAACGCCTTGATTAATAGGCAACTTCTCTGACATAAAAGCTGAAACTCGCTTCAAATCGCTGACTCACAACAGTGACGTCATGACACAATTTGAGATGAACACCCAGTATTTTGTGTATCATCTTCAGATGCATTGTAATTATAAATTAGCATTTAAATTTGTAAATGATTGAAAACCTAGCCATTGGAGTGTGTGTTCTGTGAACTTCCATTTCGTGGTTTAATGTGTGATACATTTATGGATGTCGTTGGTACGTGTGTGTACTAGTAATTAGTGCTAATAGTTTTACTAAGCTAACTTAATATCAATCAATTTCTAAAATGCAATATAAAACTTATAGTATAACAACAATATAAAAACAATATTAAAAACTCTTATAAAAGAACACTTGTTTGGTCTCTTTTGTTGTTTTGTCATTTGAGTTCCTTAGTGTCTTGCCGTTGAATGGGGAGATAATAACTGTTCACTCTTTGTTTTTATTTAAAACTGGAATGATGACGTTAAGAACATCATAATAATAAAATGCTGAATCATTATGTAAGAAGCAATTTGTAGAGCACTTGTTTAAATCACTTAGTTTGTCATGAAGTAGACTGGGATAACTTACGAATTATTATTTTCACTTTTTCACTGTGTGTTGTTGTTGTATCAAAATCTACTTTTTACTTATCAAGTAACCACATGTTAACATTACCATTTTGAAGTTCACTGTTGTCCATTATTTCCTATGCAAATTCGATCGTCTAACAGGTTGAGTTACAATTTGGTTTGATGTCGAGCTCCGTATTCAAGCAGAGCCAGTCCTTTTTTGTTTTCTTCAATTGTCTTGCTTTGTTGTACTATAGATTTCTAGGATTGTTGTTTATAAATATAAAATCTTGAAGAGTTTCTGCATCCTGTGCCAAAATATAATAATCAAATATATTTCTGTTAATAAATGATGACAATTAGCCTATTTCTTGATACCGCTAGCCCAGACACGGTGTATCGTGGAAACATTAAATAGTTTCAGCATTTTACTTAATAATCCAGGCTCTTCTTGACTAATACCCTATCCTGATGTCATCTTTTGAACATGATTTTTCAACTTAATTCGCACATACAAGACAGTTTTGCTGGTGAATCCAAGTAACTCCTTTTACTATAGGTCTACAAGTGGTCTTCAAGTAAATTAAAATAATTTTTCTTGTTAAATTCGTCGGAAGAATTCACCATTAAAATGGGACACACTCACGGACAGGAGAACGCGAATTCGATTATGCGCACTGTTCAAAACATACAGAGGTGAGCCTGCCTGGAGAGAAATAAAAAATAGGTTGCAGCCGCCAAATTACTCTTCAAGGAACGACCACTCATATAAATTGAGGGAAAGAAGGCAGAGGACGGACACTGGAAAGTTTTCTTTTCTCAATCGTACTATCAGGGATGGAATGCTTTACCTGCAGACTTACTAAAGGCTTTACCAACAACCAAAAATGCATTTAAAAATAAGCTTAAGGACCTTACTAATAGATGGTGACCGTCTATTATACATAGTATTTAAAGGGTGTAAATGATATGTTGTTATTGAAGTGTTGTATCAGTGAAGAATTATGTTGTGTCAGTGAAGTGTGTTGTATCAGTGAAGAAGTATGTCGTGTCAGTGAAGTGTGCTGTGTAAGTGAAACGTGTTCCTGTCAGTGAAGCTTTATAGTTTATAGTGGCAGTGCAAAGAATTTGAACAGTGAAATGTTTTTGAAGTGTTAGTGAAATCAGGATAGAATCAGTGAAATGTGTCGTAGTTCCAGTGCAGTGAGTGAGTTGACAGAGAAATGAGTGTAATGTTAAAAGGTACTTGTGCAGATATGAACATATACTCGTGGGTTTTAGTTCGATCTTAGTTTTAAGATACAAATTAGAATAGGGCCTATTTCAAATGTTATTTTAAGTGATCGTTTCATTTAATTTAGTATATTCCCTGTTGTTGTTGTTGTTGTTATTATTATTATTATTATTATTATTATTATTATTATTTACTTACTTACTTACTTACAAATGCTTTTAAGGAACCCGAAGGTTCATTGCCGCCCTCACATAAGCCCGCCATCAGTCCCTATCCTGAGCAAGATTAATCCAGTCTCTATCTCACCCCACCTCCCTCAAATCCGTTTTAATATTATCCTCCCATCTACGTCTCGGCCTCCCTAAAGGTCTTTTTCCCTCCGGTCTCCCAACTAACACTTTATATGCATTTCTGGATTCGCCCATACGTGCTACATGCCCTGCCCATCTCAAACGTCTGGATTTTAAGTTCCTAATGATGTTAGGTGAAGAATACAATGCGTGCAGTTCTGTGTTGTGTAACTTTCTCCATTCTCCTGTAGCTTCATCCCGCTTAGCCCCAAATATTTTCCTAAGCACCTTATTCTCAAACACCCTGAACCTATGTTCCTCTCTCTCAGAGTGAGAGTCCAAGTTTCACAACCATACAGAAGAACCGGTAATATAACTGTTTTATAAATTCTAACTTTCAGATTTTTGGACAGCAGACTGGATGATAAGAGTTTCTCAACCGAATAATAACACGCATTTCCCATATTTATTCTGCGTTTAATTTCCTCCCGAGTGTCATTTATATTTGTTACTGTTGCTCCAAGGTATTTGAATTTTTCCACCTCTTCGAAGAATAAATCTGCAATTTTTATATTTCCATTTCGTACAATATTCTGGTCACGAGACATAATCATATACTTCGTCTTTTCGGGATTTACTTCCAAACCTATCGCTTTACTTGCTTCAAGTAAAATTTCCGTGTTTTCCCTAATCGTTTGTGTATTTTCTCCTAACATATTCACGTCATCCGCATAGACAAGACGCTGATGTAACCCGTTCAATTCCAAACTCTGCCTGTTATACTGAACTTTCCTAATGGCATATTCTAGAGCGAAGTTAAAAAGTAAAGGTGATAGTGCATCTCCCTGCTTTAGCCCGCAGTGAATTGGAAAAGCATCAGATAGAATTATTAGTATTATTATTAATTGTATTTTTAATTAATAAGTTTATTATTGTCATTATTTAGTGTAATTAGTTACCACTGCCACCGGGTATATACCCATTGCAGTGTGAATAAATAAATACATACATACATACATACATACATACATACATACATACATACATACATACATACATACATACATACATACATACATACATACATACATACATACATACATACATACATACATACATACATACATACATACATACATACATACATACAGAGGGGAATTCTGTTCAGATTGATATTCATGGAAACACGGAATCTATCGATATGGATCTGTAGATATACTCAACCGTCATTTGTCTCGACTTGAGAAATCGGAATTGTTGCCATTAATTTGGTAAATCACCATGAATCGACGCATTTGCAATGTTCCCGCCACTTCCGTGTTCGCTCGGCAGCGCTGAGTGTTCCTCATGGTGTTCGATGTTTGCCTTCTTTCGTCCTGCACCTGTTTCTCACATGATTTTGAGTATTTTCTTTGTAAATTCGACATCTCGAAATGAAATCGGAATTGTTGTCTTTGTTTCAAAATGTTACATTTGGCCGTTCACTATTGTTGAACTTTTATTTTGTGCAACAGTCCATAGTGAACCGTTTGAGTGGTCAAACATGAGTACAGCTCTTCCGGTTGCTGAGTTACGAGTATGGTGCGAAATGTAGTAATTTTCATCTTCTCTTCGGCCGCATTCCTCTCTTGTCTCACGTGCGTGACCCCAATAGCCTAAGTCACTCATCAAAGCACGCGTACGTCCTCGCTCTACTGCCTGATATCACTGTCGTCGCACTACGACTAATACACGCCGAGCTACAAGCTCAAATTTCGCCCTTTTTTGGTCACACCCGATCAGCCGGTATGGTGACGGTGCTCGATTCTTGGTGCGAACAGAATTATATTCTACGTAAAAATATGTAGTTTGAAAAATAAATAGTATGAATCCCGTATTAAATTCTGGTACGCTGGTATTGTGATTTTTACACGCGCATAAATTGCTGAGAAAATTCACAAAACATCAAAAGATTTTCGTAGAACACGAGTCTTGTGACGTAGTGGACCGTATCGATATTGCTGCATATTTTAGTAAGGACTAATCTCTTGCCTGGATGTTACTGTTGAAAGGAACCGAATAAAGTGAGGAGAGAGCTGAATAAATACGAGGGGAGGGAGGTTTGGGAGGGAGTCTTAGCCATCAGTTCGAGTTCCCTTACACAGCAAATTTAGCTGAACAAAGGAGCCCACAGTCTAGCTCTGTCGAGTTAAGATCTTCGGCTGCCAAAGCCGCTTTCGTCTTCCAGGCGTGCCTAAGCCTAACAGAATTAATCTCTTAGTGACAATCTGCCCTTCTCTCGAACCTCTTTCCGATTCTGCGTTTCCGTGGCGAGCTATACTACAACACTTGGAAACAACAAAAGTCAGTCGTGAGGCAATAAGCAGGATTTGTATTTGCAGGTTCGGGGTTCGTTTCCCTAGACAAGTTCTCATTACTGTCGCCAGGTCCCCTTTGCAAAATAATCTGGTTAATGCTTTCAATTCAGCCGCTGTAGCTCTAGTCCACATTTCCCCCATTCCAGCAAATGTAGGTACGAAGAACACTAAAGCAAAGATATCCCATTACAGAACCAAAGACGTCCTTAGGGTAGTGGGCAGTGGCGGCTGATTGACTGAGGCAAGTGAGGCCGGGCCTCAGTCACTTGGCTTAACTGAAATCAAATTTTGTGTTTTTATATAAATTCTCATTTTTAAATAGAACTATAAATGATTGGAATGACCTACCTGCAGCGGTCTTTGAGGGCTGTTCTTCCTTAAGGAGATTCAAGAATAACTTAAAAAGTTGTGTATAAAGTGCAAATTAAAATTAAGGTGACATTCAACATTTAATTTTTTAAGGTGACATGTATTTATCTAGCCTGACGAGTTTACTTCCTTGGTTTGAATTGTAAATTATTTAAAAATAGCGTGTAAGAGGGCCTTAGGCTAGAAATGTTTAGTTTAAATGTAGTTATGTTTATAAGTATGCATAAGGATGTAATTATTTGACTTATTTGAACTGTTGTATCAGTGAAGCGAGGTGAGTCAGTGAAGTTATGGTTTTACAGTGCAGTGAACAGTTCCGATCAGTGATAATTTATAGCGTCAATGAAATGTGTCCTATAGTGTTAGTGAAATGTGTTCTATAGTGTCAGTGAAATGTGTTACAGAGTGTCAGTGAAATGTGTTACAGAGTGTCAATGAAATGTGTTACAGAGTGTCAGTGAAATGTGTTCTATAGTGTCAGTGAAATGTGTTTTATAGTGTAAGTGAAATGTGTTACAGAGTGTCAGTGAAATGTGTTACAGAGTGTCAATGAAATGTGTTACAGAGTGTCAGTGAAATGTGTTCTATGGTGTCAGTGAAATGTGTGCTAAAGTGTCAGTGAAATGTGTTCTATAGTGTCAGTGAAATGTGTTACAGAGTGTCAGTGAAATGTGTTACAGAGTGTCAATGAAATGTGTTACAGAGTGTCAGTGAAATGTGTTCTATAGTGTCAGTGAAATGAGTTACAGAGTGTCAGTGAAATGTGTGCTAAAGTGTCAGTGAAATGCGTCATAGTGCCACTACAGGGAATGAGATGAGAGTAAAGTGAAAGACTATTGAAACTTATGTAGGACCTATACATAATTATATAGGTTGTATTGTAAAATTAGGTATTTTATTTTATGTTTTATTATTATTGTGTTAAATTGTATTGTGTATTCTTATTGTATTGTGTACAAAATTGTATATGTGTTGTAAAATTGTATTGTGTATTGTAAATATTATTGTGTATTGCTTATCAGTTTATTGTGTATTGTTAATATTGTATATACCACTGCCACCGGGTGCTTGCCCACTTGCAGTGTAAATACATACATACATACATACATACATACATACATACATACATACATACATACATACATACATACATACATACATATTAGTTATTTGAATGAAGCATATATCGCTGTAGAAGCATTTGAAAACTTTGATGTTTATAGAACTGTTTTGCAGTAAAATTTGTTCCTGAGGCCGGGATCGCTCGTGCCGGGTCTGGCTTGTGATGTATATAGACCTGTTTTGCAGTAAAATTTGTTCCTGAGGTCAGAATCGTTCGTGCCGGGTCTGGCTTAATGCATTTCATGTCCTTTCGCGGGCTTTGAGTTTACGCTTAAAACGTTGTAGCTGAGGCACAATTCGGCTGGCCTGGTCAGATTTCACTCGTCCCATCCATGAGCCGGCCTCAAGGGTAGAGTGGGGTGGGAATAGCAGTGGTGACTTGTCTTCCTAACTAGGCCATAAATAACAAAATTCCAGTAGGCAGAGACCCACTCGATTCTCTCCCCTTATGTCTCAGTTTATGACATAAGCGAAGGTGTTGTACTATTGTACTTCGTAGTACAGTAGTGAATCTGGGCCAATGTTGTTATGTTGGGAAAATATAAACAGAAACAAATGAGAGAAATAATGCTGGAGAAGTTAATTCATTGTTAGAGTGTCCTTTTTCGAGAAGAAATAATACTGAAAGAAAGGAAGTTTTAAATAAAGAGAGAGGCTGCCTACTACATCGCTGATAATTTTTCTGACACATAATCTTAAAACGCGAGTTTCTATTGCATCCTGATATGGGCAACCTAAATGGTTATGTAGTAATGTGATGCAAAATAAACTTCTCTTGGCCTTGTTTGTTGCTGTCAAAGGAAAAAAATAAAAAGAAAAGAAAGAAAGGGGAATTTCAACACATAATATGGGTTGCTTCATCACACTGAAAAAATCACTGAAACTCACAGCATAACAGCTTATTTGGTGAGTGAAATTATTATTTTTCTTGATAGTAATAAGAATAGAGTAATAATAGTAACAATGATAATAATAATAATAATAATAATAATAATAATAATAATACAGTAAATACAGTAATAATGATATTAATAATATAATAACAATAATAATATCATAAACAAACATTTACTATCGGAAGCACTTAAACTAGTTGCACCTGGCCTCACCGAGGATTTCGATCACCGGCCGCTACTGGCAGTGGGACGTTAAGACGCACACTTCACGAGACAATGGCACTGAGTAGCAATACTGATCGTCTTTGCCTTCAAATAAATAGGCTAACCCTGGTACGTTTTTCAGTTAAGATGTCTATACTTGTTCTTTTTTTAAAGATGGGACATGACAGAAGCGTTGCGATCGGAAAAACAACTGAATGTCACATAGCGTAGTAGGCCTGTTGCTATGGTAACAACGGTTGAGTTGCCAAACTTACCGTTCCCACGTGGCGAGTGCTTAATAGCTCTCTTGGCGACATTTATTGTGCACACAATGTTAGCATTGGCGTTTCGTCTTTCATTCTCTGTCGATTTTTGTATTGTTTTCTTACCTTCGCGTCAATTGTCAATGAATGTTTTAACGTCAGCCATCTTAACGTCAGTTGCTAGCTTCTATCAGCTGGCAGCATGGTAGTCCATATTGGCAACATGGCACTGTAGTTCCAAACTCGGCCGCTAAACTGTCATGTCCCATCTTTCATAAAAACAAGTATAATGAACGCCAAGATTAGATGAATGGGAAAATCATAACCTCATCGGGAATCGAAACCACCACCGTGTAGATTTCATAGTTAAACGTCTTAATTGAGCTCTCGAAGAGCATAAAAAGTACACACAATTTATTGTAATGGCACACGGTCTATATACATAGCTACATACATACATACATACATACATACATACATACATACATACATACATACATACATACATACATACATACATACATACATACATACATATTAGTATTAGTATTTAGTATTAGTATTTATTTATTTATTTAACCTGGTAGAGATAAGGCCGTCAGGCCTTCTCTGCCCCTCTACCAGGAGATTCCAACTGTAATACGAAGAATAAAATTACAATTAGTATTAAATTTACAATTACAATTACAATAAAAATGAAAGTACGAAAAGATTACCTCACTAATTAAAGCTAGATAATTTATCACAGAAAAACAAAGAATATTTTATATTTACTGAATTACAAATTAAACCTAGAATAACAAAATTGTATAGTGATGAAATTACTGGATATTGAAATATTTTGTGATAGATTAAGGAAACTATTTACAAGAAATCAATTACTGACCAAGTGCCTAGTAAGTTTGCGTTTGAATTCAATCTTATTTCGACAGTCCCTGATGCTAGCAGGTAGCGAATTCCAGAGTCTTGGCAGGGCTATTGTGAAAGAGGATGAGTATGAGGAGGTGCGATGGGATGGTATTGTTAGTATTGTACATACATACATACATACATACATACATACATACATACATACATACATACATACATACATACATACATAGCCTACATACATACATACATACATATACGTACATACATACATACATACATGCATGCATACATACATACATACATACATAGCCTACATACATACATATATATACATACATACACACATACATACATACATACATACATATACATACGTACATACATACATACACACATACATACATACATACATATATACATACGTACATACATACATACACACATACATACATACATACATATATATATACATACGTACATACATACATACATACATACATACGTGCATGCATGCATACATACATACATACATAGCCTACATACATACATAGCCTACATACATACATACATAGCCTACATACATACATAGCCTACATACATACATACATAGCCTACATACATACATACATACATATATATACATACGTACATACATACATACATACATACATACATACATACATACATACATACATACATACATACATACATACATACATACATACATACATACATACATACATACATACATACATGCATACAGTAGGGCCTACATAGGCCTACAGTGTGTATAATATGCACACTTTCATAGGCACAACACTCAACTCCTGTGCTAGGACGAGTGAACGAACTAGTGCTGAAACTGATCAGGAAGAGAAAAAGAAATTGACTGGGTCACTGGCTAAGAAGAAACTGTCTACTGAAGGATGCACTGAAAAGAATGGTGAACGGAAGAAAAGTTCGGGGCAGAAGAAGATATGAGATAGTAGACAACATTAAGATAGCTTACATGGATCATAGGCCCTATGCGGAGACTAAAAGGAAGGCGGAAAATATGAAAGATTGGAGCATGCTGGGTTTGCAATGAAATACCTGCCCTTGGGAGAACACTATGAATGAACCCAACTTCTTCCGAATCTTAATTAACACTTCAGCATCATTTATCGTATAGCCTATGTCGTGTCATCAGCTTTCATAGGCCTGAGACGTATCCGTGTATGTATTGCAGTCGACGAATGTGACTTAGGCCTAAAACGAATATGGCCGAGGACCACTGTATTATGGAGAAATTTAAGAATTGTGTAATTAGTAAGTTATTATTATTAAATAATTCATGCGACATGAATATTTTTGTGTAACTTAGGCCTACACCTTCGTTTATTACTTCATAATAGGAAATTTTTCCTGGATATGTTCAAGTGCTTCAATTTTACGTTTCATCCCTTTAACAGTAACGCTAAATTAATATGTAAAGGGGGTAAAATTACTTTAATTCGAGATACAAGTGGTTGATGTATAATATTTTTCTTCCCTGTCTCTAGTGATTGTTGTTTTATTTTATAATACTTACCTAGAGCGCGACTGTCCCATTAGCACAGAAAGCAGCAACATTTTGTGTAGCCTAATTGCATTCCAAGAAGCAATGCTATAACCTTCAAATCCGCACATATAAACCATTCGTACTTTGAATATTATCATCAAAGCTCACTTTAAAGAAATACACGTCTTACATAGAATACTAACACCACGGAAATCTTCTGGTAAACTGAAGCGATTTCATATGGCGAACCTGTTTCTCCCCTCCAAATGGATTCGAAAAGGGCAATAAAACAATTTCCGCTTCTAGAAGTGGTTTTGACAGGGTGTTCTTTGTGTTTTATTGGGTTATTTTACGACGCTGTATCAACATCTATGTTATTCAGCGTCTGAATGAAATGAAGGTGATAATGCCGGTGAAATGAGTCCGGGGTCTAGCACCGAAAGTTACCCAGCATTTGCTCGTATTGGGTTGAGGAAAAACCTCGGAAAAAACCTCAACCAGGTAACTTGTCCCGACCGGGATTCGAACCCGGGCCACCTGGTTTCGCGGCCAGACGCGCTGACCGTTACTCCACAGGTGTGGACGACAGGGTGGTCTATTGCAAAATATAAACTACACTAATGTCATTAAAACTCACAGTGAAAGAAATGCAGATCTCAAGTAAAATCAGGTAGGCCTATACTCAAGTGAATTCATACCGCGAACCTGTTTCACCCTCAACAAATAGACTCGTAAAAGGGCAATAAAATAATTTCCGTTTCTACAAGTACTTCTAACATGGTGGCCTACTTATATTAATATTCTTTTACATAATGGCTAGTCACATTTGTAAAACAAAATAGTTACACACAAAATACGGTGATACTTTAATTGAAATGTATAAAAAAATAATTATATTGTGCATCTCGAAAACTCTAACTGATGGAACATTTTGCTTGCTATTTTTTAATTCAGAAGGCCGAAATTAGTAAGAATTTGTTAGTTTCATGTCTGGCGTAAAATTAATGTTGACCAGTGTAGTAGATTAGACTACGTATCAGCCAGAATCTCAATCACAGGTATTATTATCATTATTATTGTTATTTTTTATCTTTTTCGTTAGGTATTATTTACTGTATTTTTATTGGGTTATTTTACGACCCTGTTTCAACATCTAGGTTATTTAGCGTCTGAATGAAATGAAGGTGATAATGCCGGTGAAATGAGTCCGGGGTCCAGCACCGAAAGTTACCCAGCATTTGCTCGTATTGGGTTGAGGGGAAACCCCGGAAAAAACCTCAACCAGGTAACTTGCCCCGACCGGGATTCGAACCCGGGCCATCTTGTTTCTCGGCCAGATGCGCTGACCGTTACTTCACAGGTGTGGACTATTTACTGTGTGTTGTTATTGTAACTTTTGTGCTATCATATTTGTGGCTAATTGCCGTTGAATAACTCAGTAATATAAATAAATAAATAAATAAACGAACAAATAAGTAGATAAATAAATAAATGGAGTTAATCGTTGTATTTTTATTTTTTAGCTGTCATTCCCATAACCATAATTGGTTTGTATGAAAGAGATCCTTTAAATTCAGAAATATTTTAGCAATTCTGCCCGATATTGTAGACCTAATCGTCTTTTTCGTTTGCCTCAAATACAGACGATATTTCGACGTTCATCTACTTTGTAAACGAGAAATGAGCACAGAGACAAGATTCCAATATCTTAACCACGCGAATCAGCAAAATGATTGTAATAAGATACAACTTTAACAGGAAAATTGTTGATTCAGTCCGAATTAAAGAGAGAAGAAGGCCTTTCATAACCGAGTCCGCAGCATTGAGCCGCAGGTGATTAGGACAAAATATCCGGAATATCTTGAGGAGAGCTCTCACAAGTGCATTCGACCGCGGTATTTGCGTCTCTGGGTTTTGTAAGCATAATACTCTTTACACAACTTAATGGACGAGCCGAACTCCCTCGTTTATTTCGATTGGATATCAAAAGAGACTCGCAGCTTATATGATTCGCAAACAGGGATGGAAAACATCTACTAACCACTTTCCCATAAAGTTATAGCTATAATTAAAACTCTGCGTAATCCGTTTGAGCGGAATGATGGTATTGGTGGAAAGCCAAGTAAACATTAATAAAATACTGGGTATGCAGAAATAAACCCAGTTCCCAAGTCATACAAATCGTCACATATACAATAATAATTTCTCATTATAGGCTGCATGCGCTTTTCATCGTGTTGCACCGAGCTTCAAGCCAGTGCGGTGCAGAAGAGGGTACCTATACTTTCGAACAAACAGTATAATCTTTTCGCTGTAAGAAAAATCCTAATGTAAACAATAGCACGTGACTGAAGTGAGGCTTCATTGGCCGCTGTTTGGCGCCATAGATTCTCAGTACGTGTTCCCGCCTACTGTTGTACATTCTGTTTCATGTTAAACATTTCCCGTTACTCGTCAAGTAGACCTAACCTCACTACTATGCATTCGTTTGCTTAGGAAACATTTACTTTATAATTACTGTAATTAAATTATTTTAAACTTAAGTGTAAGGTCAATCGCTGCCGGAAAAAGGAGTTATTCCTTGCATATCGGTCCACAATAGCGTCAGTTGTCCCCCCTAGCTGGAACATGCGGTCTGATTGACTTGCTCTGAATAGATAACGTTGGATTCAACTCACTTTAACTTATTATATACATTTAAGACTATTTGTTTTTCTCCGCTTTTGAGAGGATTTCCACTCTTATGTTTAATAACCACACACACTGAGAATGCAGAAGCCATACTTCAGTACCACGCGCTTACGTGAACAACTACGAGCTTAAGTTACAAGAATAGACTACCTCGGTATTACTGTTGGTATTCATCCGCGTTCATAGTACATAACATAATATAAAAGTAGCTTTTCTTTTACATAGCGTTTTGCATATGAGTGAAGTTAAATGTTTCATCGTATTTAACAACTAGAATTCAATTTTTTATTTTGAAATAATACAAGATTGTAGTTTCCAAATACGAACTATACTTTCCGGCGTCATGTGAGAGTTTCGACTGGGAGCCAAGCACGGGTATGACAGCAACGTGCTTATATTTACATTAGGATTTTTCTTACAGCGAAAACAGTATAGATTCTCTCACATCGCGGCCTCCCTGACCGTGTGATCAACACGATTCAGATCTATCATCTAGACGTTACGAAACAAGTTCAAGACAAAGGACTAACGTCCAATTCATAGAATTGAGATAAATCTCTAATCGCAACGGAAATCGAACCACATAGCGATTTTATCGTGAAATTTTTACGGGCTTGACATTCAAAAAATCTACCTACACTTTCTGCTAAACGATGACATCATTAACAAAGTAGTTCCGAATCCAATCAGCTGTGATAAAATATAAAGGGTAAACAACCTAAATGTGACGACATATTGAAATAATTATTATTCGTACACAGATGGGGACGATTAATAAATGCGGTAATTAAGAAGTAGAATTTAAAAGAAATTTCAAATTCTAATTTAAAATCTCAATAATGCTCACAATAACAATCAACCAAAGCATAAACGATCCACGGAATTATGGGGATTTATATTTTTATGTTTAGGAAAGTAGACAATTAAAAGCAGTTCAAAAATGAGAAACAAAAACATGTGGTTTACAAAGAGATTCTAATAGCCGGTTAGAAAATTGTTAGAAAATTTAACGACTGTTAAACTCTAAACAGTTTGTTAATTAATAAAATTGTTTTCAACACCAGTTTGGTTTAACAGATTGTTAACAGTTTGTTAATTTTAAATGTAGGATTTCGGGCAGTTAACTCGTTTAACAGTTAGTTAAATATGGCCAATGTCTCCACAGCTGTTCGATCAGAAGTTGCGAAATTAATATTTTGTGTGTCTCCGTAGGGAATGCTTAGCATATGACTGGTAATATAACATTTAAAAAATACTTTGGACTGTTTAAATACATCATTGTTATTTTATTTCTTTCGTATTTCGTATCCATAATAGCAATGAGGAAATATAACCTTACTTTGTAATTATTATTATTCAGCACGTCACCTACAACTTTCATTTGTCAACTGTTTGTTTATAGAGCGTGGCCTACTATAAGAGGTTGTCATTTTATGCAAGTTTCATGACTCACTCTATAATATAGAATTTAAAGATTAATTTTAGCCAATCAAAAATTGTCTTACATGTGTAGAATCATTACCAACTGCTGTTGAGTAGTTAAAATAGTGCTAACAGACGCTGTAGTTAAGTGTTGGTTATCTTAAACAAAATTATGTTGAACAAATGGAAAATACATTAACAAAGCGTTGAAAATAAACAGACTGTTAATTTAACATTCGTTAAGCAAAATTAAACATTACTTGGACAAAATGGCCATAAGTGTTTTACTTGTCAAATAACTAGCATGTCTGCGAAAACATACGGCTCAAAGGAACGCCGTAAACTATATGCATTTGTGGACATTCGCTGCACTTAATAAAATGCCTTTAGAATTGGGTGATTTTTAATATTTTAGGAAGGGCAATTCAAAATTATTTGGCGTTCTATTAACTTTGAAATTATTAAATCCAAGAAACGATTCCTTGTAGTACATTTTTCAATTTCGTATCCAGAATACTACGGGTTTCTTTTTTTTTAAGGAAAGCAGATATTTCTTACTTTCCTCTGTTTCCATAACGGCTAGGTTAAGTTTATTTGTAAATGATTATAAATTGCCAAATTGTGAGGTTCTGAGTGGGGAAATTTGTTGTTGGGAAGTTTTCCCTGAACAATTCGGTTACCTCTATCAACTGATTTCACCATTTCTCTAATACAATCAACTCATTGTCCCTTAATAGGTCAGTTAAATAAACATCAGTAAAATCTTATGAGTGATTACTTGGCACTGAAAGTTATTTTCGATGAGTAAAAGCAGTCACCGATTTGCAACTGAATAGATTACTTTTAGTGATACACCTGAAAAGTTTACTGAATAAACAAATGAACATATATAGCTCGCGCAAGAAACGATTACCGAAAACCAATGGTGGCGTTGCTGTCTGTTTTGACGTGTGTATGTAGGCACGCCGAGGGGGGAGAGGTACGAGCCGATAAGTACTGTCTCTTCCAAGAAGATGAACAAATGAGGACATCGCTGTGGAAATAAAGAACGTAGCAAGAGAAAAATTCGAAGCTAATTAAACGTGCAACATATGTTTACGAATGAAATAATAATACCGTGCGATACAAGACACGCATTCACATGCAATGCAACAAATTAAAGTCGTAATGTAACTATCACAACGCAAGACTGATTCTATCGATGTCATTTCTCTTCCGACTGTACTCTTGAATATCATTCAAGTTATCTCGTGACCTTTCCTCTCGCCCGCTCTTCCTTATCGCAGTGTTTGATTCGCATTCCTTCCGTCGGTAATCCGTGCTTGCGAGAACTATACCTATATTTAAATCTGATACACATTGTAAAAGTTACATTTTTTGTTCGGATCAAATTTCTGCACATTTAAAGGACAAAA
This sequence comes from Periplaneta americana, assembly GCF_040183065.1. Lineage (NCBI taxonomy): Eukaryota > Metazoa > Arthropoda > Insecta > Blattodea > Blattidae > Periplaneta > Periplaneta americana. Next base: position 28,626,150 of record NC_091123.1, on the reverse strand, counting down.
TTTAAATCTTTCAATTATTTATTATCATAATACACTGCACTATTAAATTGTCTGTTTTTATGAGGAATTAAATCAATGGCTTTCCCAAAACACAATGCAACATGTTTAATATAAAACGATTTTTTTTCTTGAAAAGGAAGCAAAAACGAGTAAAATAACTTTTTTGTTTCAAATATCTCAAAGAATTGATTAATTAATTAATTCATTCATTCATTCACTCATCCATTCGTTCATTCAGTGTTCTGCCCAAAGGCGGGTCTTTTATTGCAAATTCAGCTTTCTCCAATATTTTCTATTTTTTGCCTTCCTCTTTGTCTCCTCATCCATATATCTCAATATCGTCTATCATCTGATATCTTCCCCTGTCTCGAACTCCTTTCCCATTCACCATTCCTTCCAGTGCATACTTCAGTAGGCAGTTTCTTCTCAGCCAGGAAACCAACCAATTCCTTTTCCTCTTCCTAATCAGTTTCAGCATCATTCTTTCTTCATCCACTCTTTCCAACACAGCTTCATTTCTCATTCTGTCTGTCCACTTCACACGTTCCATTCTTCTCCATATCCACATTTCTAATCCTTCTATTCGTTTCTCTTAATTTCCTCGTAATGTCTATGTTTCTGCCCCAAACAATGTCATACTCCATACAAAGCAGTTCACTAATATCTTCCTCAATTCTTTCTCCAGAGGTCCGCAGAAGATGCTCCTTTTTCTATTAAAAGCTTCCTTTGCCATTGCTATAATCCTTTTGACTTCCTGGCAGCAGCTCATGTCACTGCTTATAGTATTTGAAGCTGTCCACTTGCTCTACTGCCTCTTTTAGAATTCGAAAGTTTACCTTCTTTATTTTTCTTCCTATTAATAATAATAATAATACTAATAATAATAATAATAATAATAATAATAATAATAATTTATTTATTTAATCTGACAGAGCTAAGGCCAGTAGGCCTTTTCTTCCGCCCAGCCAGACTCTAATTGTAATTAAATACATTTCCTTACATAGACCATGGTATTCGTCTTATTTGTATTTATCTTCATCCAATACTGCTCACAGATGTCATTTAGCTCCACTAGCATATCCCTTAGTATCGTCTCCTCTTCTGCTAACAACGCCATATCATCAGCAAATCTTATGCACTTTATTCTTCTTCCTCCTACAAACACTCCTCCCATGTTCTGAAAACAATTCTTTACTAAATCCTCCCAGTAGATGTTGAATAGGGTAGATGATACAGGGCATTCTTGAAGTACTCCTCTCCCAATTTCACTTCCTTCTGTAATTTCTTCTCGTATCCTGACTTTGACTCGTTTCATATATATATATACAATATATATATCGATAGAATAGTCAATAATTCAAATATAAAATATAATACGGATATTTAGGCAACCTTTAGGCATTTATAAGAAAATAGGCATTTACTAGTGAAATAGGCAATTATAGGCACTATATAATTCGCATATAATACTCACAATGCCTTAAAATGGATATGTAACCTAAAAGCTTGCGTCTTCAGGTTGAGGATTAAAATAGGCATATAGGCACAAATCCGCAGCAATGCACTAATTCAAGAAATACACCAGCTCCTCACTGACTTGATGAAACAAGGACGAAAAATAACTCTAATATGGATCCCTTCTCATCAGGGCATTCCTGGAAATGAAACTGTAGATGCCGCAGCAAAAGAAGCTACACGACTTCCATTGCATTTTTTAACGTCTATTCCTCATACAGACGCCATTAAATACATATCCAGAAAACTGCACAACCATTGGCAAACATCATGGACAGAGTCATCATCCAGCAAACTTCACGAAATAGTACAGCATTCCAGAATGAAATATCGACTACAGAATTTTAAACGTCAAGATCAAGTAATAATCACCAGATTGCGAGTTGGCCACACCAAAATTACACATTCTTATCTTCTAGATAGAAATCTTCCTCCAACATGCACCAATTGCCACAGTAAGATCTCTGTACGCCATTTAATTTCTGAATGTCCATTATATCACCTTCATCGAGATCAATTCCATATACCAACAGACTTATCAACAGTTCTAAACAACCCATCACTCAGTTCAAACTCAATTAAATTTCTGAAAACTATCAACATTTACAAATGTATCTAAATGATTATTGTAATACAGTAAACTCTATGTAAACTGTAAGAATTGGCTATGTATTGTCGCGATATGACTTCCTAGTTAAAGCGACGTAAATAAATTAAAAAAAAAAATCCGCAGCTTAATAATTACAATGCTTGTGGTTCACCCTATATAGAGTTTCTTCGTATAATTAAATATAGAATACAAATTAAGCTTGCAGGAATAACTCCCTGTAAAGTTAATTTGAATAATTTCGAGGGAAAAATTGTTCCGGGGCCGGGTATCGAACCCGGGACCTTTGGTTAAACGTACCAACGCTCTTCCACTGAGCTACCCGGGAGCTCTACCCGACACCGATCCAATTTTTCTCTCGAAATTATTCAAATTAACTTTACAGGGAGTTATTCCTGAAAGCTTAATTTGCATAATACACGTCACTGTACGTAACAGAAAACCACAATTTAAAGTCACACAGAGTTAGTGTGCACTCAAATGTTGGTTGCTTGACGGTTGTCAGCCCACTTTGAGGTCTGTGGATATAGAGGGAAAAATTGGATCAGTGTCGGGTAGAGTTCCCGGGTAGCTCAGAGGGAGAGCGTTGGTACGTTTAACCAAAGGTCCCGGGTTCGATACCCGGCCCCGGAACAATTTTTCCCTCGAAATTAAACGTAGCATAGTTACGAGCATGTACTATGCCTTTTACTTACAACGTATAGAAATTATTAATTTTGTTATTTTTTTTTATTCATGCTTGAAATATTTAATGTAGGTCAACTTAGGTACTGTATCTCATATAAAATTAATATTAGGCCAACATAGGTAAATAGACTATATTTTACTTAGATGCATTTTCAAAAAATAGTGTTCTGTTTACTAATCTTTACCCCTTCAATTTCTGTGGATGAAAGGAAGTAGAATATGATGTAATTACATAATTAATAAGCTTAGTTTTCTGTTAAGACAATAAGTGATATAAACAGGAATAGTTCAATGATGGATACCTCGGATACCCGGAGAAAACTAGGCACCAACCACGCATTTAATACGTACAAATGTCACTTGAATTAATAAGGATTTGAACTCGTGCCTACAGCGCTGAAAGCAGACGCCTTAGCCGTTCTCCTAACGTTGCGGCCTTAGTTGAGTCTGCACATTTTATTTTCATAATTTAAATGCGCCCCAATTGTTACTTCTAAGTCTAAGACTCTGTTTTCATTTCCTTTTCCTTCCCAGTGTTCTGTGACAATTCAGTTGTGCGGATTGTCTGGTTCGTATTCTTCGTAAACTGCGTCCGTCAGAGTGGAACCGAGGGCCTACTTTCCTTTCTAATTAGTTGCGAACGGACAGCGAAGTCTGTTAAGAAATCAGAAGGCATTCATATTTCAGACGGACAGAATTGGGTCAGCGTTTCCGTTTCGGTTACTGTCACATGCAGTAATGTTATTCTGCAATAGAGAACTTTTACCAGTACACTCGACTTATCCTGGGGTTAGACTCATCAGCTTTCTTTTTCATGTTATTTTTAAACCTGGTTTACAAAAGAGAATGAATCTCTTTTAAACGATAGTTAGCATGTTTCAGGTCTGCGATACAGAGTGATTCAAAAAGTTTTTTTTTTTATTTTGTGAAATCCTAGGTGATTATTTGGAACAGAAAATATAAATGATTTTTTATACAGTTACATCTGCTTCTTACCTATGCGGATGACGTCAATATGTTACAAGAAAATGCACAAACGATTAGGGAAAACAAGGAAATTTTACTTGAAGCAAGTAAAGCGATAGGGTTGGAAGTAAATTCCGAAAAGACAAAGTATATGATTATGTCTCGTGACCAGAATATTGTACGAAATGGAAACATAAAAATTGGAGATTTATCCTTCGAAGACGTGGAAAATTTCAAATACTACTGGGTGTTCATTTCAAAGTGTGTCATGACGTCACTGTTGGTGAGTCAGCGATTTGAAGCGAGTTTCAGCTTTTATGTCAGAGAAGTTGCCTATTAATCAAGGCGATCAATCTGAACTTAAGAACGTGTACGGTATAACTTGAACGTCATAGCAACAGATGGCGGTCTGTACGGTCTGTGTGCTACCATAACCACTTTCGAACTGTGTTTTGCGCCGGCAAGTCGTACCCAGGGTATTTGTTATCATCGGTTGCGTACGGCAACATTCCACAATACAAATCAAATGCTCCGTGTCCATGTTGACTGTCGAAGTTAATGTCAAATACTGTACGTAAGTAATCGTCTTAACCCTCTCCCCATATCCCGACAGTAAGAAAAAAAACTCACCTCAGTACGTGTTTCCAAACAGTTCACATTCCTGCCACTGCCGGCGTTACATTACGTATCGGTAAGTACTTTTCAGAATGAACGCCGTACTTGCTACGCAACTTCTCTTGCACATAGGTAATACGCCTCTGCGGAAATGAAGGAAGATTGAATTCTCTAGGCTCATAGGCTAGCCACATGACGACATACAGCGAGCCATGACACACTTTGAACTGAAGACGCAGTATATCTTGGAACAACAGTAACAAAATATAAATGACACTCGGGAGGAAATTAAACGCAGAATAAATATGGGAAATGCCTGTTATTATTTTGTTGAGAAGCTTTTGTCATGTAATCTGCTGTCAAATCTGAAAGTTAGAATTTATAAAACAATTTTATTACTGGTTGTTCAGTATGGTTGTGAAACTTGGACTCTCACTTTGAGAGAGGAACAGAGATTAAGGGCGTTTGAGAATAAGGTTCTTAGGAAAATATTTGGGGCTAAGAGGGATGAAGTTACAGGAGAATGGAGAAAGTTACACAACGCAGAACTGCACGCATTGTATTCTTCACCTGACATAATTAGGAACATTAAATCCAGAAGTTTGAGATGGGCAGGGCATGTAGCACGTATGGGCGACTCCAGAAATACATAATAGAGTATTAGTTGGGAGACAGGAGGGAAAAAGACCTTTGGGGAGGCCGAGACGTAGATAGAAGGATAATGTTAAAATGGATTTGAGGGAGACGGGATATGATGATAGAGACTGAATTAATCTCGCACAGGATAGGGACCAATGGCGGGCTTATGTGAGGGCGGCAATGAACCTTCGGGTTCCTTAAAAGTCATTTGTATTTGTAAGCGTCATTTTAAAGATACAATTTTTTAAGTGTAATTTGAAACACAGCGGTATTGTGAAGTGATTTCCATTACATTGGGTTGCTATTAATTAATTAAGATTTGTAATAACATCAGAACAACTTTAAAAATGCCATTAAATTCTTTGTTAGAAAGTACTCGTTCGTAGCAGCAGAATTATACTGTATCAATATTTATAGTACTGCGGAGCCTTGCTTTTGTTTACAAGATCTGTTCAAAGTGTTCTCCATTCATTTTTCGTACTCCTTTATTAATTTGTTTACCTTTTCATTTAAAGACAGCGACACGGAAATTGTTCATACGATTGACGTCTTTTCTGTGGTATCTCGCATATTTTGCAGCATGTATTCTTCATTACCTATAGTAAAAGTTTAGCAATAAAATGATTAAATTGGGTTTATTTACTATTCAGAAGAGCTACTTGCATTCTTAAGTTAGTCACCCAATTTTTATTTGTAGATTCGACTATCAAAGGGACGCGTTTGTTCACAAAACATAACCTCATCCAGAATGAAATAAAATTTTCGGAAGAAGGGCACTATTACCCATTCTTATAATTTCATCCATTTTGAATCTTACGTACACTAGTTTTAACAATGGGATCACCCATATCTAGTATAGTAGCAGAGATATTTTTACACAACATAGAACAAACATAAATACTCAACAATGAACACAACAAATATGCAGACAACATAATATACTGGCACAGATACGTAGACGACATACTCATACTATACACAGGAAACAAAAGACAAATACACAAACTACACCAATACATAAACAAATTACACCCAAAACTTCAATACACAATGGAACTTGAAAACAATAACTTCATAAATTTCTTAGGCATCACCATAACAAAAATTAACAACAAACACACCTTTTCAAAATATACAGAAAACCAACCACCACCACCATACACATACACAACATATCTAACCACCCCATACAACACAAACATGCTGCATTCAGGACAATGGTACACAGATTACTCAACATACCCATGAGCCAACAACACTACAATGAAGAAGTGAATACAATCAAATACATAGCACAAGAAAACGGTTACAATCCAAACATAATAGACAACATCATAAGAAAGACAAAACAAAAACTTAACAAACACAAAAACACCCAAAACACAACACAAACACAAGAACACAAGAAATAGACTACATCACACTAACATATGAAAACAAAAGCACACATAAGATCGCATCTTTATTCAGAAAGCAGAAATACAACATAACATACAGAACAGAAAACACACTACAAAGACATCTCAACACACAAAAAACACAAACAAATAAATACGACCACACAGGTGTATACAAACTCACATGTAATAATTGCGACAAGTTCTACATTGGACAGATAGGCAGATCATTCCAAACACGATACAAAGAACACATTAAAGCAATAACCAGAGAACACAATACATCTACATACGCTGATCACATAGCCAATGCTAACCATACATACAATAACATAAATGCGGACATGGAAATCCTACACATACAAACCAAGAACCAAAAACTCAACACACTAGAACAATACGAAATATACAAACACACTAAAACACATCCTGATCAAATTCTCAACACACAGATCAATTTCAGTACACACACACTATTTGACTCCACTCTTCAACACTTTTCAATAATCAAACGCACCCACACAACAGCCAGAGAAGTTCGAGATGACGCCGGGATCTAGTAGGCTCTGAGGATGGTGTGATGAAGCACCGAAACAGCTGTAAGCCGTACAGACTTACATAATTAACACGAGTAAGTCCGCTTGTTAATCAATTACTTATAATTTCAATTTCAACAATGTAACAAAAACGATTATATGATCATAATATACAGACTTTACACTATGTATTGACATATTGTGGCGTCATTAACTTCTGTCATGTAACCACAGGCAATGTTTGCAAAATGGTCGACAACGATGGTTCGTTTCGACAGCGTGCTGTCATTACATTCCTTGTTAAAGAAGAAAAATCTGCTGCTGAAATTCACCTCAGACTTCAGCGTGGATAAGGAGATGTGTGCATGGGCGCCAGCAGTGTTAGGAGATGGGTGAATCATTTCGAAGATGGGAACACGAGCACCCAAGATGAGCCTCGTAGTGGTCGCCCTCGAACTGCCTCCACGGAACGCAACAAGGAAAGAGGTGATGAGTTCTGGGATGAATTTTGGTTGAATTTCTTGAACCTGGACACTTCATAAATGCTGTCCGTTATATTCAGACAGTTTTGAAGCTCCGTCGTGCATTGCGCGAGAAACTCCCTCGAAAGAAGATCATCCTGTAACACGATAACGCGTGGCCTCACAATGATCGTGTCACTGTGGAGAAAATCAGAACATTTGGGTGGGAAACTCTTCCGCAATCTACCTACAGTCCCGACTTGGCACCCTCCAACTACCATCTTTTCGGTTCTATAAAGGAGCAGCTGCGAGGCTAACGCTACGAGACGCTGGAGGACATCCGGAAAGCAGTGCGTCAGTGTCTTCGGGAAGATGGAAGGACTTCTACGGCAAGGGAATTTTCAAACTTACAGAACAACGGGAAAAATGTTTGCAAGGAAATGGAGACTATGTTGAAAAGTGACAGAAAAGTCTGTAGATTAAGATGATGTACAGCTGTCAAAAGAAAAAGTGGCCGCTCTCCTGAAACAAAGTTCCCTTCGGGTATCTTCGCTACAATTCGGAGACAGGCGATGTTACATGTTGTTGGACCACGTTGCCTGATATCTACAGTTATAATCGAAGTATTCTGTGTGTTATTCCATAGCGTTATGATAGCGTTCAGGCCTCTTATTCATGAGGTCCTGCGTTCGACTAGAACCTCGTGTTTTTTATGTTCTTTTTTGTTTTGTTTTTGAGAGAGGCATACTATACATAATGGCTCCTTTCTCTTTTACGATTATTTTAGTAATTAACATCAGGTTCATTAATATATTATGCCATGACTTTATCATTATGATATTGTGGCTGCAAATGGAAAGAAAAAAGATTTTATTGTCAATAAAAATATCTTTCGTGGAATAAACAAAACAAATTTACTAGCGTCGGTCTTAAAACATTCAAACAATTAAGCGTCCAAAAAACAAAACAAAAAGCCACAATTCAATATTTAGTCTATCTTCCTCTTATCTCGATCATCTTGCAGTCGAGTGGGCATGGAATTGACTAGTCTTTGCAAATAGCGACTGTTCTTAGACACGATATTCCAGGCATTCTGAACATACATACATAAGTGTTCTGTCCATGGGCAGGTCTTTCATTGCAAACCCAGCAATCTCCAATCTTTCCTATTTTCTGCCTTCCTAGTCTCCGCATATGATCCACATATCCTAATGTCGTCTATTATTCTTTTCAACCAGAAACCCAACCAATTCCTTTTTCTCTTTCTAATCAGTTTCAGCATCATTCTTTCTTCACTCACTTTTTCAAACACAATTTTATTTCTTATTCTGTCTGTCCACTTTACACGCACCGTTCTTCTCCACATCCACATTTCAAATGCTTCAATTCGTTTCTCTTCATTTCGTCGTAATGTCCATGTTCTTTCCCCATACAATGCCACACTCCACACAAAGCACTTCACTAGTCTCTTCCTTAATTCTTTTTCCAGAGGTCCGCAGAAGATCCTTCTTCTTTTATTAAAAGCTTCCTTTGTTCAGGTTTGCAGTTTTCTTGGGAAGGTTAGGTCTAAATAAGGTAACATCCCGTTGCTTTCCGCACATCACTATCTCTTTCGCATCTTATTAAATTCCAGGGGGCCCAAGCGTGGAGGTGAGGAGAGTGGATTTGACTAATTGGGCCCTCCGGACTTCACCACCGAAAGTCACGGCAAGGGTTAAATATTAATTCTATCAGGATGTTTGACCCGATCAGAGACCGGGAAATCTCAATTAGCCTTTGCCCCCCGCATCCTGGACTAGCTTCTACGAATCATCAGAAAATCTTAGAGTGTGACTGGGCCAATTTTTCCGAAAATGTTTCCACACTTTTGCCCTCGTAGCTCAGCGGACGAACGTCGGAATTTAGATGTCAACGTCTCAGGTTCAATTCCTCGTTACTCCTTTTCATTTTATTGTAGTTCAAGATAGTATAATGTAATAATACAAAAAGAAAAACTAATACCAGTATTATGCAACTGGATTTTTCCAAACCTAATATTAAATTTATGTTATTTATATCGCTAAAGAACGATTACAATGTAAATAACTTGAATATTATTTATACAGTATCACTAAAGAACGATAACACAATATAAATGATAAATATCGGTTTGTTTAATTAATATAAGATATTATATAATACGTATTTAATTATCTAAATAAAATAATCTATTTTACAAAGAAAATGGTTATTTGTGTTATAATAATTACTTACATAAAATACAGATTATTTATATTGCGAAAGAACAATAACAATATAAATAACTTGAATATTATTTTATAATGCTAATGAAGGAAAACGAAATATAAATGATAACTTGAATATTATTTATATCGCTAAAGAACGATAACAATATAAAAAACGTGAATATTATTCATATCGGAATTTCACAGATTTATTAGAGATGTATTTAAGAAATTGTAGAAGAATAGTAATTAGTAACAGTGTCCTATTCATTCTTCTTGGAGCCAAATTTGTAACTTTTAAAAGTGTGGTTACTATGTTGAAGTGTATGTGTGCAACGGATGCTTGATTTGTTATGTATGTGAGTCAGTTATGGGATGCTTGATGTCGTCGCAATGTCGTAATTATACATAGTTTGATTGTGTTTGTGTGACTATTGTGTATTAATTTATGATGTATGGTACGGAAAGCTGCATATTTGTGTTATAGAAGTGTTACGTATGTGTGTTGTTAATGTTTTTGTATGTTTCAAATTGATAACCGATATTTGTTTTGCAATCGCAATGCCTAATTTACGGATTGATTATGTTTTCTTTACATCGCGTAAGCTAATTTAATTTTCTTCTCCATTTATCTTTATGCTTATCTTTTTTGTGTATAAAACTATTGCCCTAACATACATATGTAAAATATGGCTAACCCCCATTGGAGATACAATAATAATAATTATTATTCATATCGTTATAAAATGATAACAGAATACGAATGATGACTTGAATTTTATTCATATCTCTAAAGAACGATAACAAAATATAAATAACGTGATATCCATAAAGAACGATAACTGGATATAAATGATAATTTGAATATCATTTACATCCCTAAAGAACAATTAAAAAATAAAATGAAAACTTGAAGGAGACCCGAACCCACAACCTTTCAATCATTAAACAAGCACTCTACCGCTGGTCTACGAGGCGCAGATATGGAACACTTTCGTAGTTGCGGAACTGCTTGTACAAGCACATGCATCGTGTAACATCGCCGCGACCCGAAGTGGACTTTGAAAATATTCGCTGTTTACGAGTGCGGCCACTTTTTTTTTTTTTTTTTTTTTTGACAACTGTACCGGTTTGTCTAAAAAATAGAAATTAAGATTTATAACAATGACTTGCTCATGATTTCAATATGATCCTCGTACAGTGTCGACAGAAAGTTTAAGGACACCCATCCAAAACAGGTAACATACACATACACTATTTGACCTCAAAATACAGTAGGAATGCTATATTTTAGTAAAACCAGGGGTCTAGCTCTATCCATTCAAATTTTATGATAATGTTTATAATTTAGTGCACCCTCAAAAAAGTAATTTATACTTACTTACTTACTTACTTATTTACTTACTTACTTACTTACTTACTTACTTACTTACTTACTTACTTACTTACTTACTTACTGGCTTTTAAGTAACCCGGAGGTTCATTGTCGCCCACACATAAGCCCGCTATTGGTCCCTATCCTGAGCAAGATTAATCCATTCTCTATCATCATATCCCACCTCCCTCAAATCCATTTTAATATTATCTTCCCATCTACATCTCGGCCTCCCTAAAGGTCTTTTTCCCTCCGGCCTCCCAAATAACACTCTACAAGCATTTCTGGATTCGTCTATACGTGCTACATGCCCTGCCCATCCCAAACGTCTGGATTTAATGTTCCTAATTATGTCAGGTGAAGAATACAATGCGTGCAGTTCTGTATTGTGTAATTTTCTCCATTCTCCTGTAACTTCATCCCTCTTAGCCCCAAATATTTTCCTAAGCACCTTATTCTCAAACACCCTTAACCTCTGTTCCCCTCTCAAAGTGAGAGTCCAAGTTTCACAACCATAAAGAACAACCGGTAATATAACTGTTTTATAAATTCTAACTTTCAGATTTTTCGATAGCAGACTGGATGATAAAAGTAAATCAGTCCCATTCCGAGGCTTATTTGAAGGATTCGTAACAAGCTGTTTTTTTACGGTGATGGGTTGTTAGCCCTTCGCCCAACCCCCAAGCTGGAGGACCACCTCTTATCGGCTGTCCACCACTGCTCATTCAATATATTCACAGCTACCCTCCATATCTGGAGGCCGTCTCCTCTATCCGCAACCTGAGGACGCGCCATGCCGTGGTGATAGGGACCCACAATACATGGAAAGTAATTTATATGTAACAAAAAAATTGTAACTCGAAAATGGCTTGAGCTAGGTTCCTGAATTTTTTTTATACAAGCATGTCTATCAGGTAGCAATCATACCGTTATTGCTAAAGCTCATAAAACATGCGTGTTAAAATTTTGAGAGGGGTTGGACATTTGTTAAAATTAGTGAAAACGAGATAAAAAGTATCAAGAAGAAACACTGTTTTCAATTTCTCTCCAGTGCTGCCTAGATCGTCATAATATCTCTCCTTGTGTCAGAATAATTACTAGGAAGGTTTGGTCACATGGCTGCTTATAGGGAAGAAATGCTTCTTCTTGCTACATTTTATCCCATTTTCATTAAATTTAGCAAATATTCAATCCCTCCCAAAATTTTAACACACATTAAAAAAAATTAGCAATCACGGTCTCATTGTTACCTGGTAGAGCTGCTTACTTACTTACTTACTTACTGGCTTTTAAGTAACCCGGAGGTTCATTGTCGCCCACACATAAGCCCGCCATTGGTCCCTATCCTGAGCAAGATTAATCCATTCTCTATCATCATATCCCACCTCCCTCAAATCCATTTTAATATCATCTTCCCATCTACGTCTCGGCCCCTCTAAAGGTCTTTTTCCCTCCGGCCTCCCAACTAACACTCTATATGCATTTCTGGATTCGCCCATACGTGCTACATGCTCTGCCCATCTCAAACGTCTGGATTTAATGTTTCTAATTATGTCAGATGAAGAATACAATGCGTGCAGTTCTGTATTGTGTAACTTTTTTCATTCTCCTGTAACTTCATCCCTCTTAGCCCCAGATATTTTCCTAAGCACCTTATTCTCAAACACCCTTAACCTATGTTCCTCTCTCAAAGTGAGAGTCCAAGTTTCACAACCATAAAGAACAACCGGTAATATAACTGTTTTATAAATTCTAACTTTCAGATTTTTTGACAGCAGATTGGATGATAAGCTGCTTGGATAAGAAATACAGAAACCTTGCTCAAGCTGTTTTTCAAGTTATTATTTGTTTGTTATATATAAATGACGTTTTTTAAGGGTGTCTTAAATTATAAACAATATAAAGTTTGACTGAATAGAGCTAGAGACCCCTGGTTTTTACTAAAAAGTAGCATCCTGCTGTACTTTCAGGTCAAACAGTAAAATGTATATGTTAGCACAAAATTTAAGGCTTGTAACTGATTATCTGTTTTGAACGGACGTACTTAATTTTTTTACCGACACTGTACTGTAAAAGTTTTATGTTATAATGATAATAAAACATTAAAAAAGGAAGTTATATTATATAAAATAATATCAATAAATTATGATTTACAGAAATAGAAGACAAAATTATCTCCCCATATCCAAAGTAATACAAATCTAAGATACTAGAATTCGCAAATCTCTGACAGCGACAGATTCGACCCAATTTCCGCAACAAAAGAGCTGAGCTGGCCGCATGCAGGGCAACACGCGCCGCCGGCACAAAGAATGCGCCGTCCTGGAGGTAATCTGTGGTTTCCGGGAAAGAGGATCTGCTCCTTGCAGACTGAGGCACTGGGCATTATTTTTGCCGTTCCTGGTTGGTTTTGTAAACAACGTATGAATGGCAATAAATGCTTGATTGACAATTAAATTGAGGCACTTCCGGGTCCAGAGCTAAAGAATCTTACGTAGGAACTTCTCTTAATATGCTTTGTGAGGACGTCAAAATAAGAATCAAGATCCAATCAAAGGACTTCATTCGCTTTTTCAAAATTAGGTGAAAAACAAGTAGCCCATATATCACATTACTGGATAGACTAGTCAAGTTTCTTGCATGGAATAACTACGATTTGAAGTAGGAGTATGAGTGAAAATATTTCAGAACACAGAGAATTTGATAAATGTAGAGTATGTGTATAGGCCTATGTATAATAATAATAGTAATAATAATAAAAGTAATAATAATAATAATAATAATAATAATAATGAGAGAGAGAAAAAAAACTCATGCGGCGTTAATTAAGGATGACCACAAGGATCCGGAAATTAATAGCAAAGAAATACAATTAATTAAATATGAATATTGTTATAAAAATAAAGTGTAATAATTAAGCACCGTTGATTATCAATTATAAAATAAAATCTTAGAAGATGACTATAAAATTATACTTATAAATAAAAGATTTTATTTAAAATTAGCGTATCCTTAATTAAGGTCTTCTGAGTGGTATAAATGAAATTGTATAATCTGCAGGGAATCTGTGAGAATTTGCGAGATGATTTTTTGAATTTCAAAAGATGATATTGATAATTGTTTTAAAAAATGATATGTAAATTTTGGTAAAGAACTCCGAGCACCAAAAAATAAACCTGTCACTGACCAATTGAAGAGAGGGATGTTATACTTGGCACTAAGGTAGGGAATACAAGGTTCATAAATGGCCCTCTTTTCCCGATCAACCTGATGAGCTTGGTTTAGATCTCTCTCCATGCGTATAGTTGGATCTATGATAATAGCCTTTTGTTGTTGCCTGTTTATTGCTATTATATCCGCTCTTCTGTGAGAGTTGTCTTCAGAAATGCAGTGGACATCTTCGTGAACTTCCCAACCCTTGTTCCGAAGAAGACAGGCGATAGCTCCACGGACTCTATGATGCCTGTTGTTACGCAATAACTCTCCTTTCCGACAAAAGCCCAACACGTGGCCAAGAGTTTCTGTCTCGTTGCAGCCAGGTTGACATCAACGGGTCGTGCTGAAAGCTCTGCCAGGAACGGAGCGCACTTTATTTATACCGGCAGAGTTAAGGCCATAGGGCCTTCTCTTACGCTCTACCAGGTCACAAAGTATACAAGCAGTTAAAGTTTAACAAAAAGTTAAAGAACAGAATACTAACATATTACAAAAAAAATAATAATAGCATAATAAAATCGACACTAAACAACATGAAAATAATACCATAATAGAAAAAAGAAAGTAAAATACATTGGAATATAGCAAAAGCAACTCATTTAGTACAGATGGTTAATATGGAAAACGTAAGGTAGAATATAACAAAATGGAATGTAATAAAATAATAATAAAAAGAAAAAAAAGGAAATTAAATAAAATTCACAATAAAAGGCTATGATAATAAATTCATCAGCTGATAAAGAGACCAAAAGGGGAAAGGAAGGAAAATAAATATATAGCCTATATTTTTACAAAACTATCGCAGAGAAAAGGGCCCATAACTGAAAGGAATCTGAATTGAAAAAGTGCAACTTCAATTTATTTTTGAAACTAGACAATGTCCGACAGTCTCTGACATGTTGTGGTAGAGAGTTCCAGAGATGAGCTGCAGAGACGGTGAAAGATGAAGAGTAGAAGGATGTTCTGTGTTTAGGAATGAAGAGTGTGATATGGTGTTGTGAGCGAGTATTTATTTCGTGATATGAGGACAAATGTTGAAAACGAGAAGCTAAGTAGCTAGGGTTAGAGGTTTGAAAAATATTGAAGAGTAAAGTGAGAGAGTGAATAGTTCCTCGATCTTTGAGACGGACCCAGGACAGCATATTTAGTAAAAGGTGTGATACGGTCAGATCTACGGACGTTGCAAATAAATCGAACACATGCATTAAAAACACACTGTAGTCTGTCTGTCAGTCTCATGTTAAGGTCAGTGTAGAGAGAGTCACAGTAATCAAAATGAGGCATCAAGAGCGACTGCACTAAATTCTTCTTGAGAAGCAACGGAAGGAAATTTCGAATTCTTTTTAGTGCGTGAATTTTCATAAAAATTATTTACATGTGTGTGTGATTCGAGTATTCTAACTTAAGTTTTTGTCCATATAAATTCCTAGATTTTTTACTGTATCACTGTAAGGGATAATAGTTTAATTTCATGTATGTATGTATGTATGTATGTATGTATGTATGTATGTATGTATGTATGTATGTATGTATGTATGTATGTATGTATGTATGTATGTATGCATGCATGCATGTATGTATGTATGTATGCCTACTCGTATGTGCTGTTATTTAGTCCGAAGACAGATCTGAACCTCACAAAAAAATACCAACAAGGCACCACTTATGATGCAAATAGGCCAGGAGATAATGGGGTAGGATGGCCAGTTCCTTTATGTAGGCCTATACATTTATCTATGTATGTAGGTAGGCTATAGCCTATACTGAGTGTTCATTTCGAAGTGTGTCATGACATCACTGTTGTGAGTCAGCGATTTGAAGCGAGTTTCAGCTTTTATGTCAGAGAAGTTGCCTATTATTCAAGGCGTTCAATCTGAACTTGAGAACATGTACGGTATAACTTGAACGTCATAGCAACAGATGGCGGTCTGTAAAGACTGTGTTTTACCATAACCTCTTTCGAACTGTGTTTTGCGCGGGCAAGTCGTACGCAGGGTATTTGTTATCATCGGTTGCGTACGGCAACATTCCACAACACAAATCAAATACTGCGTGTCCATGTTGACCGTCCAAGTTAATGTCAACAAATACGTAAGTAATCATCTTAACACTCTCGCCATATCCCCACAGTAAGAAAAAACTGACCTCAGTACGTGTTTCCAAACAGTTCACATTCCTGCCACTACCGACATTACCGTACGTATTAGTATTTATTTATTTAACCTCGTAGAGGTAAGGCCGTCAGGCCTTCTCTGCCCCTCTACCAGGGGATTACAACTATAATATGAAGAACAAAATTGCAGTTAATATTAAAATTACAATTTACAATTACAATAAAAATTAAAGTACGACAAGATTACCTGATTAATGAAAACTAGGCATTTTATCATAGAAGTTAAGAACAAAGAATATTTTTGTATTTACTGAATTACAAATTAAACCTACAATAACAAAATTCTATAGTGATGAAATTACCGGATATTGAAATATTTTGTGCTATATTAAGAGAACTATTTACAAGAAACCATGTCTGAAAGAGTCTCAATTACTGACCAAGTGCCTAGTAAGTTTGCGTTTGAATTGAGTTTTATTTCGACAGTCCATGATGCTAGCAGATAACGAATTCCAGAGTCTTGACAGGGCTATTGTGAAAGAAGATGAGTATGAGGAGGTGCGATGGGATGGTATTGTTAGTATTGTTTCATGGCGAGAGCGTGTGCTCAGATTGTATCGGTATCGGTAAGTACTCTTCAGAATGAACGCCGTACTTGGTAGGCAACTTCTCTGGCACATAGGTAATACGCCTCTGCGGAAGTGTAGGAAGATTGAATTCTCTAGGTTCATCGGCTAGCCACATAACGGCATACAGCGAGCCATGACACACTTTGAACTGAACACGCAGTACATGTCAATAATTAAAATAGGCCTATGTCTTCATAAGGGTTGTAAGGGGTAGTGAAGTACATTTCCATCTATGACCTCTCCTACCCAAATCCCAACCCCACCTGCCCTGGTGCAACCTGCTAGAAATCTAACGGGGCTCTGGGGACCGAGATGCAGCGGTATAACTGTTATACCTAATAATGGAGGAAATGCCGTTATTAATTTAATTACTCACCTGTTATGGGGTTGAACGTTGGGTTACAACCCGCTTCGTAAAAAAAAAAAAAAAAAAAAAACATTGTTGTGGAACATTCACGCTTAGCCTCGGATGATAAATCTTTGTATTGTCGGACCATCGGATCTGTGCCCCTTCAGCGCTGTCGTCGTTCTTGGAAAACTTAACGCCTGTACTCACTCCATTCCACACGCTTTCCTCCCACCACGTTAAACAGCAGGCCACGAACCTTGCCGAATAGGGATGTTGCGAAACTTCCGTCAAACAGTGTCATAAATAACTGGTCCTCCATGCTACAATATTATTTCTTTCAATCAAAATACATCTTGTATTTCTACATTTTTTAAACCTAAATCCCATGTCTCGAATCACTTTCCGTGGTTTTTCCCTCCAACCTTGGAAATTATTAATTCTCTCGCAAGCTTCAGTAATTTCTTCAATGTTAAAACTTCTTTCTGAACGGTATAAAATTCTTGTATCTTCTTAAAATACATCGGTTCATATCATCTACAATAATTAAAAATTCCTTTGGTCTGTTCTTCTCTGGTGATTCTAGCTTTCCATCTCCTGCACAGACTCTCTCTTTCCTGATTTTCTTTTAGGAGCTCTGAACTGTCTGCATAAATTACATAAAATGTTGTGTTATTAGTATTAGTTAAGTAAGTAATTTTAATACATAATCAATTGAAATAAAATAAGCTTCACCTGTGATATCAGATGCTCTTTTCGTTGCCTGATTTATAGGAAACAGATATTGACCTGTTTGTTTCTCTTCATCGCAAAATGCTATTACGTACTTGCTTAATAATATTTCTTTCGCCACTCCGTGCTACAGTATTCATGTTGAGTTGACAACACTGGATTGCAAGTGCAAATATTGTAAACTGTCCCGCAAGAAGGCCAAAATTGTGAGTAGTGGGGGACAGAAAGGGAGCGAGATATAAAAGAGAGAGAGATAGGAATACAGGGAGAGAAATGAATTACCGAGGCTGAGAAGGAATTAGAGTTCAGTTCGCATATCTTACGGGGGCACAGATCCGATGGTCCGACTATACATTGTTGTGGAACATTCACGCTTAGCCTCGGATAATAAATCTTTGTACAGTGGGAGGACGACAAGAAGATGCAGAGAACAGAGACGAATGGCGATATATCGTGAATGAGGCTAAAAACCACTTAGGTTTTGAAATGCCCTAAATTGATTGATTGATTGATTGATTGATTGATTGATTGATTGATTGATTGATTGATTGATTGATTGATTGATCGATCGATTGATTGATGTCGTCATAAACCTATTGATTTTCCATCTCAAAAATTGTTTTTAGACTTTAATGTTCTTAAAATAAGACAAAGTTATTATATTGTATTAATAAAATTCATACATAAAAATCGAAATAATTCTGAATTGTATTCTCATAGTTATGAAACAAAAGGTATGAATTCTTTAAGATTGTTTGAACCAAAATGCAACACTGCTACAGTTTTAATCATAGTAGTAATTTAGGCCCAAGAATATGTAACAAATTTATATTTAACTATCCTAATCTTTTCAATTTTAATAGTTCTAGTATTAAATTTAAAAAGTTATGTATAGATTTTGTAAAAATTGAATAATTATAAATTTAAATTTATATTTTCTTATTGCGTAGTACACATACTGTAAGACAGATTGTATTATGTATTTCTTAATTTCAATTCAGGAATCCACCTCTGAGCACGAGTTCTACTCTTTCAGGGGCGAGCTAAAGTTTTTCTGTATATATTATATTTTATGTTACAATTATTAGCAAAATAAATAAATAAATAACTAAATAAATAAAAATATAGGCTATAATGTATAACTTATAGTAGGCCTAATGTATGTTATATATTCTTTCATCATTCATTCATTCATTCATTCATTCATTCATTCGGCCTCGGTAGCGTAGTCGGTATAGCGCTGGCCTGTGCTCGAGGTTTCGGGTTCGATCCCGGCCCAAGTCGATGGCATTTAAGTGTGTTTAATGCGACAGGCTCATGTCAGTAGATTTACTGGCATGTAAAAGAACTCCTGCGGGACAAAATTCCGGCACACCATCGACGCTGATATAACTTATGCAGTTGCAGTTGCGAGCGTCGTTAAATAAACCATAATTTACTATTTTTTTTCATTTATTCATTCATTCATTCATTCATTGTCTTATGCCCAATAGCAAGTACTTCACTGCAAACCCAGCATTCTCCAATCACCCTATTTTTGCCTTCCTCTTAGTCTCCGCATATGATCCATATAGCCTATCTTAATGTTGTCTATCGTGTGTTATCTTCTTTTGCACCGAACTTTTCTCCGTTTTTCTCTTTTATTGTGTTGGAGTACTTTGTTACTTCTAATCTTTATATACTCTCTTCTAATCGTGTAATAGTCAATTAAATTCCACTCGAGTTTTGTTTTTGTATAGATAAATCAAAACTTCTAGTGAGATTACTGTTGATAAAAACTAAAAAGTGAACTTTCTAAAATTTTCAGCATTATTTCACCATATAATCTCCTTAAACTGTAATCACAAACTTTGATCAGAGTTTCTGTAGTATGCTTCAGTGGGTTGTACGTTTCATATGTCAGTTGTCCCGAAGAACGAAATTTGCTTTCTGAGCCTCTGAATAAATTAAGTCCGTCATTTATGCGGTCATGAATCAATTGAAGCCCATATTGTCAACATCGATGGTAAAAATTGGATTGTAGTACAGTTCAGGAAGGTTCCTTTCATTTTGACATTTGTTATTTTGCATTATTTATTAAATAAATAAATGAATAAATCGTTCTATGCCTTTAATATATTTCGGGGCACCTCAGCACTCGCGATGTGAGACTTTCGTGTTACCTACATTTGTTCACAGTACTCCACGCCTATTTTAACTAGAACAATGAAGTATACATCGTTTGAACAGTAAGAAATATGTGTACATAAAAAAAATTCATTATCGAAAAATCTTGAAAACTAACAAAGTGGCGGCCATGTCAGAGTCGCCTAAAATTTTCACACTCTCATCATGTCAGCATTTAGGGCCCTAAATCATTCATTTTTTCGTGAACCCCTTAGGCCTAATACAATTTACGCTAACAAAGTGTGTAAGATTTGCAGATGATATGGCGTTGTTAGCAGAAGAGGAGATGATATTAAGGGATATACTACAGGAGCTAAATGACAACTGTGAGCAGTAGGGGATGAAGATAAGGCACTTTTAGGCTCTAAAATATTAAAATAGGTCATAATGGGTAAAATAGGCATTTTAGGCACAATAAAAGTTCTACCAAACGTTCATATTTTATGTGAAACTTGAAGACATTTAAGTAATTTTAGTTTGGCCCTACAAACAAAAATAGGCATTTAGCCTAAAATCCAAGTTCTACTGATATCAGCCAGAACCTCAGTCAGAAGTCCACACCCCGATTTTTAAAATTAATTCCCAGATAGGGTAAGGTTGCGTATATCGTACCACTTTAGCATTTATAATTTTTATTGAACGATACTATTTTTATTTTCTGCATTCCTTTACAGAGATACATTCCCAGAACATTTATCTTGATCTAAATGAGGGGTTGGAAAGCAATGGTGGATCATTAATTTTTAGGTGAGGGGTTTGGACTTTTTCCATTGCTGGTTGTCACAATCAAAAGATTAAGACACAGCGTTTCGAAGGGTGGTTCTCCCTTCGTCTTCAGGTGGAAGGAAGGAGAGAAAGGAAAAAACCTACTGTTGGGATCGTTTGTATCAGTCGTATTCTGTATCAGTCATACAGAATAGCTGTACGTAACGATCCCAACAGTAGATTTTTTCCTTTTTCTCCTTCCTTCCACCTGAAGACGAAGGGAGAACCACCCTTCGAAACGTTGTCTTAATTTTTTGATTGTGACAACCAACAATGGAAAAAGTCCAAACCCCTCACCTAAACAACATTTACATTCCATGTAAAAAAAATCCTTGAATTTGATTTAATATTTTTTAATTAAAATGACATTTTCGAAACACTTGTCAGTGGTGCCATTTAGGCAACTAGTTTCCTAAATAGCACCTGCGGTTTCTTAAATCGCACCTCTTTAACTGCAGGGAACAGGGTGAAGGAAAGCTTTTAATATTGAACATATTGAACAGTATTTAATATGAATAATGTAATAAATGCAAATTACAAGTTTATTGAAATTAATGAAAGAGAGTAACGCATCTTCAAATGGAATTGAAAAAATAGAGCATAAATTACCTAACATTTAAACTTACTGAATGCGTTTTTTATTTGCCATGTTCTTCACCAGGCAGTTCAAACTGAAAACTGCGTCACCTTTTCTCCGCAATTATCTCGAAGCCACCTAAGAATTGCTTCATGATATAGCTGTCTGAAATGGTTTGAAGATAGAAACATCTAAAGGCTGGGCCTATGAGTATTATGACGAGGAAGCTGAAACAGGAGCACATCATTTTCCCCAGATAATCTAGCTTCTAAATTTTTGGAATGGGTCGTATAGGTGGACATACAGAAGCAGCACTTTTTTTCTATGGCAGGTTTGAGTGGCAAATAAAATGTTTGAGGTATTCGACAAACAGTTCACTCTTGATGTAACCTGAATCAGAGCAAACAAATAACGATCCTGGAAGAACATCAGTTGATAATGTAGGATGCACTGTTTGACGTTTAAAAATTTTCATAGGTGGCACAAAATATCTGGTGCGCTTGTACAACACACACTTGTTGTATTAACGCCCTTTTCACCACTTGATATTGCACCCACGTGATGCATTCCTCATTCAGTTAAAATTTTTCGGTCTTCTTTTGTACGGCTAGAATTGCTACAGTTGCTCATATCGCACCGGTGCGAATTAGGCACCTACAAAGTGGTGCGAATTGAGAAACTACGTCATAAGTTATTATTTCCTTTACTTTGGCCTATAATTACCACATGTTCGAAAATCCTACTAAGTTAAATGTTCTTTAATATTTCTTTTAACCAATAACATCTTAAGATTATGGATTCCTTTGCATACAAATCCGTTATTTAGTTACAGAATGTTAGCTAAATATACATCCACCTGAGGGATTACATTAAATACACTATCACCACGCTGCTGACACAAAGAAGTGTCAGAAATCAAGTGACATGGTGAAAGTTCATACCGTCGTGTGAATGCAAGAACTAGGTAACTTGATTTTTCATATTTTGTGACATTGCCTATTTACTTATTTATTGCACTAAGGAATATGTCTCGTTTTCATTTACCTATTTGTTATATTGGAAAATAGATGTCGCTGGTATCGTTCGATCAGTTACCTAGTTCTTGCATTACATTTTGTGCGATTTTTGCTATGCTATAAAAGAGGTAACTAAAGAAACGCAAATTTCGAGTTACCTAGTTCTAGCATTCACACGACGATATGGTAGGTTGTAACAATACCACTAGATGCTACACTACTAAAGTAACTTGTTTTAAACTACCAGTGCGTGGTGCCATTTAGGAAGCGGTGTTATTTATGCTACTCTACCCTACACGTATATTAAAAGCTGCAACATTCAAATATTCAGACTGCGAGATTTACATTTTGTCTTTCA
Organism: Periplaneta americana; assembly: GCF_040183065.1. Taxonomy (NCBI): domain Eukaryota; kingdom Metazoa; phylum Arthropoda; class Insecta; order Blattodea; family Blattidae; genus Periplaneta; species Periplaneta americana. The sequence goes on along the minus strand of NC_091123.1, from coordinate 28,603,209 downwards.
GAGGTCGTGGTTGTTGTGTGTGGAATTCCTTCAGAGTACGGACCATGGACTTTTTTTCGTGGGTGTACTGATACTTACGCAGCTTTAACAAAGTCAAGGGGAACTGTATCTCTCTATAATCGAAGACGGGGTCTCGAGTTAATTGATGTTGTCAGATATGAAGTGGATAACGTTACTTGGGCAGTAATTATATCTCCACCACGCCACGCTCCACCTGGCTGCGGATGACAAACCGCAGCTTCCATTGAACGGCGCGGTCCATTCATGCTGTCAGGACAGCTGACGTGATGTGTGAGGGTCAACACACCGCGGGGGGTCGGCCCCAGAAAAGAATGGGGGCGTGGTCCGTCTCCTCTTCAAGGAAATGAAATCTCTGTCTGACAGACCCAGCAGCGCGCTGTCATCCTCAAAAGGAAAACCGATTATGTCCACTTAAAGCGAGGATCTCTATTTATTTCGACCTAACCCGGGTATACCTGGTCTGCATTTTCCCAGACAGTGTTAGGATAAGTCTTATTCTTCATAGCTATCATTAGGGCTAGGATTTTGATGACCTATAAATCATGAAAAAATGTCCTAAAACAATGCATTTATAACCTAAAAATCTTTCAAAAATACCATTAAAAATGCCCTAAAAATTGATCTTACATAATTGGCTTAGTAGGAAATAGTAATATACGTTACAAGAGTTGTATGTTGACGTTTTCATGGTCGAGGAAAAGATTGAAAAAGCGAAACGTAGTTGAGCTTTTTTAATTTCCGAGAACATGAAAACAAACATACCGCTCGTGTATCGTACATTATTTTGTGCGAAGATCATTTATTACATACCTGAAAGACGAATTTCTAATTAGTTGCAATGAAATCTCCATGTTGGTTTCTGTTTAATGACGCCAACTTCGGAACACCAAAATATCTTTCGTCAACATTGTTGCTGTAAAATGTTATCTGTGTTTACTATACTCGAGCAGGCCGTGATATACGTCTGTCTTTCCCCCCCCCCCCCCAGTCTATAAATGCGAACTTAAAACAAACGGTAAGGTTGTGTAATGATTTATTTTTCATTTTAATATTTTAACAATATTATTTATATAACATATTGCAGTAATAACATCGGCATCTGGAATCTTGTTGATTTTTTCACGGCTTCCTTAATGTTACTTGTATCAGGAATGCAATAAGTTTCGTGGAGTAGTAGACTTTACTTGATTTTTGCAAATATTTAAAAACAATAATTAACATTGCAATTTAGGTGAAATTGCAGTGGTAACTTTCCAATTTATAATTATTACTATGTTAAACGTCTCTAAAAATAATATGTTAAAAGCCTAAAGCAGTAAAATGAATGTCGCACTTAAGCGGTAATTGTTATGTGTGTTACGTTGGGAATACTGAATGTGGTATTTCACACTTACCACGTACTGGTTCTGTGCGGAAAACAAGAAAATACGCACGATCTCGCACAAAGAGGTTTTGTACTACTTAATATTTAGACTAGTAATTAAATTAAATTTACATAATATTCTTTCTAAGTAGTACACTTCAATTAATTATTTTACCTGATGTAGTTTCCATGTCTGATCGTACACCTCTGTGTCGGCATGTGGATGTGAGGTCAGCAGTCAGCTGGTCGGTCGTGGCCCTTTATGGGCTGTAGCGCCATGGATTTACTTTGTTTTTAGTTTCCATGTAGTCTACCACAAGGCCACTCTTATTCGGAATTAGCAGGTATAGAGAAGTCTATACTGAAGGGGTGGTTGGACTGATCCATTACATGGGGTGTACTACGTTCAAATGGCAATCTTTGTGTAGAAAAACGATTAAAATATTATACAAAATAATGGGTGTTAATGGACAAAATATGCAAAGAAAATATCAAAGGAAATAAACATTATTTTACATTAATAATGGGGATTTATGGCCAAAATTAAATGAAAATGCATAAAAAATGACCGAATAAAACAAAAGATGCTCTTATGAGTTGAAACAGGCAAAAAATGCAAAAAAAAATGCCTTAAGAAATATGTCTTAAAACACTCACTTTATCACATAACATATAAATACTAAAGCAGCTATGTTTCTGGCTTACTAGAAAAAAGATGCAATTTCATCAAAATCCTAGCCCTAGTTATCATTGTCTTCATCTTCATTATCATTATTATTATTAAGGTATTGTTATTAATTATTGCTATTATTATTATCACCATTATCATCAATGATGATTCATCATATAGGCCTTACTTACTTACTTACTTACTTACGGCTTTTAAGAAACCCGGAGGTTCATTGCGGCCCTCACATAAGCCCCACATCGGCCCCAATTCTGTGCAAGATTAATCCAGTCTTTATCATCATATCCCACCTCCCTCATATCCATTTTAATATTATCCTCTCATCTACGTCTCGGCCTCCCCAGAGGTCTTTTTCCCTCCGGTCTTCCAACTAAAAATCTATAAGCGTTTCTGGATTCGCCCATACGTGCTACATGCCCTGCCCATCTCTAACGTCTGGATTTAATGTTCCTAATTATGTCAGGTGAAGAATACAATGTGTGCAGTTCTGCGTTGTGTAACTTTCTCCATTCTCCTGTACCTTCATCCCTCTTAGCCACAAATATTTTCCTAAGAACCTTATTCTCAAACACCCTTAATCTATGTTCCTCTCTCAAAGTGAGAGTCCAAGTTTCACTGGTTAATTATTGTTTTTTCTTCCTTCTTTTCTTTGACAGTCCTATGGTTTTTAACTCTTTTATGGGCAAATAAGGAAATAAAAAAAATAACTATTGGCCTATTGATCCTAGTTCCAGAGCAGCTCAATGCAATTCACTCAATATGACTGAAGGGTAATTGAGAGAGGAGGCTGTATTGTATTGTAGTGTATTGTATTTATTTACATTTCATGATATTCGTACATCGCTTCACAGCTAGAATATGGAACAAGCCTAACTTACTTACTTAGGCCTACTTACTTACTGGCTTTTAAGAAACCCGGAGGTTCATTGCCTCCCTCACATAAGCCCGCCATTGGTCCCTATGCTATGCAAGATTAATCCAGTCTTTATCATCATATCCCACCTCCCTCAAATCCATTTTAATATTATCCTCCTATCTACGTTTCGGCCTCTCCAAAGGTCTTTTTCCCTCCGGTCTCCCAACTAACAATCTATAAGCATTTCTGGATTCGCCCATACGTGCTACATGCTCTGCCCATCTCAAACGTCTGGATTTAATGTTCCTAATTATGTCAGGTGAAGAATACAATGTGTGCAGTTCTGCGTTGTGTAACTTTCTCCATTTTCCTGTAACTTCATCCCTCTTAGCCCCAAATATTTTCCTAAGAACCTTATTCTCAAACACCCTTAATCTCTGTTCCTCTCTCAAAGCATCATATACCTAGGCCTACTTCGAAAGATTTAAAATTGATCAGGCCATCATAGCTTTGGTCTCCGTGCAGTTCCTTTTCCAGTAGTTTTAAATACTCACAGTATGTCTCGCCAAAAAATGTTTCGTTATTAATTTTATGCTCGACCATACCGAAATGTAGTAATTATACACCTGGTAGTAGCCCTTTAATGCACCTCATTAAAGTACACCTATTCATTATAATTCAGTTGTTCAGCCAATGAGAAATCACCATTGTACCATTATCGATTATTCTCGGATATGCAATCGAAAGACAATTAGCGAAAAATCACGGAGGCTGGAAATCCAATACTGTCGCAGAAGGTTATGTTCTGTTACTATAATAATTAGCGTTAATTGTAAATAATATTCAAATAAATTCAACTTGTCATCTCGTTTTTCCATTCTAAATCAATTTCCAGGTTATTTCAAGCCTAAAGTTCATGTTATTCTCTAGATTATATCAAGGTCACTGACGTTCGTGCCTCAGAAAAAATCAATACTTTCGCGTCTGCGCACATCTCACAATTCAGGTCAGTTCCGCTCCTCTCTTACATAACCATAACATGAATACTTATGAATAATTTCAAGTTAGAAATATGATCGAGCATAAAAAGTCGTATGAAACTTACCTATAATGGTAATTAAGACGCTCGTATGAAAATTATGAAACTTGCTTGCGCTCGTTTCATAAACAAACATACTCGTGTCTTAATGACTACCATTATAGGCTCGTTGCATAATGTACTATTTATTAACAGTTATATAGTTCGTAAATGATTAAACTAAGTTAGCCAAATGACACAGAATATTGCACTCAGGAATAAACTCGAATCGTATTTTTATTTAGGCCTAATTGAACCTGCATAGCTAGAATGTCTTCTTTAATAATAATAATCTTTAAGCATTATTTCTTGTAACCTAAACAGAGCATAAATAATAAAGTTGCCAAAGTTAAATCAATTATATAATATAACCCTTCCTTACTTGCTTACAAATGGCTTTTAAGGAACCCGGAAGTTCATTGCTGTCCTCACATAAGCCCGCTATCGGTCCCTATCCTGAGCAGGATTAATCCAGTCCCTTGCTCAGGATAGAGACCAATGATGGGCTTATGTGAGGGCAGCAATGAACCTCCGGGTTCCCTAAAAGCCAGTAAGTAAGTAACATGGTGGAAGAAAAAAAAAATAACTTTTTTTATCTCCCCTCATGGGAATGTTTGCTTGTCAGACTGTAGAAAACCTTAGCAATTGATAAAGCGTCGTAAAATAGCCAACTAAAAAACACAATAGTCGTTGAGTAAATCGCGGCAATTTGCAAGGAAAATAAGCAAATTAACAGTGAATAATAAATCAGTAGCCTGGATTGTAATCTAGAATGATCAGTCGAGATAGGAACTGTTGCCTCCAAGCTGTGGCACCTGGCAGGCGTCCACAGGGAGTGTTACCCGCCTCGGCAGATAAGTTTCAGCGCGCTGTGCTTTTTCCCACGCGTCGTGGTAACGCTGTCACAACATAGCAACGCGAGACGTTGAGTTTGAAGCGAGCGAGGGGTTAGGTCTGCAGGTTCGGGTTTCGACAATAGAGGGCGGCCACCTCTTGTTTTCATGGTCTTACTCTGAGAAAATGCTCGGAAAGTGCCTCGGTAAATCGTGGTACAGTAAATGGTTTTCCTGTAGAGGGCGATACGAAGATACTGAGGGAATGGTGAAATTAACATTTCAGGAAAACGAAAGCACTGAGAAAACAAAAACAAAACAAAAATATGCGTTTTACGTATTTCGTAACGAGTTAAGGCTGGTTCACAATAAACCGGGAACTGAAACGACAACGAGAACGAGAATGGAAATAACGTTAAAATAAATGTATTTAAATGTGAGCATTCACAACAGTTAATTGTGAATGCTCACATTTAAATACATTTATTTTAACAATATTTCCGTTCTCGTTCTCTTTATCGTTTCCGTTCCCGGTTTATTGTGAACCGGCCTTTATAGTAAGGATCACGTAAGAGCAATTCCAAGAAGTCTAATTTGGCCGTCTCTTCAGTGTTGCCAACTAATACCAGATATCACCAAACAGGGTAAAATCATAATGCTGCATACTGAAATAATAATAATAATAATAATAATAATAATAATAATAATAATAATAATAATAATAATATAGTAATGAAAAATAGCAATGTCTTGCTTATTTATCTACTCTTTTACCACATCTCATCTTTATGTTGCGGGATGTTTCGTAAATACTTCAATAATTTATGAAATACATAATATATATTCCTCCTGGACCTCTCGCATGTTATGTTGGTAATTAGAATTAGTGTGATCTAATATTAAAATGTACTTTGTTGCCTGACAATGTGAAATTTCATTGCTTTGACTACACAATTTACGATTCACGAGACACATTGGTGGCTGCATATCCTATTTTTCGCGTACGATACTTAGAATACTAATGATTAAAGAGGCAATATTCACATTCGACAAAGTGCCTATTTTTTTATTCGTGCACCTCGTTCTCAAAGTTCTCGTTTATGTTCATGAATATTCAATTTACTCGTATCTATATTCTGCATACTGCAGATTTCCCCATCCATCTCTTAAGGGGAATCGCCCAGTATTATACAAGTTTACGTTATTATTTATTGTAAATTAAATTAAATTATGAGGTACGTAAATACCGAATGAAATTAAATTATATTAGATTATACAAAATATACATCTTGATTACACAACTTTTAACACTGTATCACTTCGGAATATGTATTATATAACTTTCTTGTGTTAAATTCTTTCGTACCTGGTTTACATGTTACGACCAATTAGTCGACCTGGTTGGCGAGTTGGTATAGCGCTGGCCTTCTATGCCCAAGGTTGCGGGTTCGATCCCGGGCCAGGTCGATGGCATTTAAGTGTGCTTAAATGCGGCAGGCTCATGTCAGTAGATTTACTGGCATGCAAAAGAACTCCTGCGGGACAAAATTCCGGCACATACGGCGACGCTGATATAACCTCTGCAGTTGCGAGCGTCGTTAAATAAAACATAACATTTAAAATAACATTTAACACGACCAATTATGGGTCATCCTCAGAACTGGTCGTTGTTGGTCTTGGCGCCTCTTGTTTTGTTTCCTGTGGGGGTGTGTTCGTGTGGTGTAATGTAGAGTCAAAGAGTGTGTATGTTCTGAAATTGAGTTGTGTGTTGAGAATTTCATTGGGGTGTGTTTTTGTGTGTCTATATATTTCATCAACACAGACATGGAAATACTACACATCCAACCAAAAAGCCGGAAACTAAACACATTAGAACAATACGAAATATAATAATAAATAACATGTGAAAATGAGGGAAATTACAGCTGTTAATGATTTTAATACCAACAAGATTTTCACATCAATTAACTTTCATAGCTCAGAAGTCACTGTATCTGAACAATTTAGTCCTTCATACAGACTGTAGATTTGATGGCCTTATTGTAAAATTAATTGCAAATTTCTGACACCTATTGTTTATAAAAAATAATCTAATATGGACGCTACATTTTGCGAGGTAAGATTTTCCACCTGTTTAATAGGACTTTCGTTTCAATCAAAGCAGTTTTGGCATAAATGTTTCACCCTTATTATCTAAATTGGAAAATGTTATCTTGTTTAATGCTTTTTAGGTATTGCTAGAAGTGTTGATTTGTGTTTTTTACTCTAGATTAAAATCGCAAGTTTCTTGTTTATGTTAGTTAATTAGGGTACAATTAATTATACTTAATCACTCATTTAAAGTTTGTGCGACTGCAACCTGTGTATATTTTTGTGTGACTTTACTTTGTTTATAGTGTTTTTTTTTTCTTTTATTTCTGTTGTTGTATTTGTATTCCTGGTGGTGTGGAAGAGAAGGCCTGATGGCCTTAACTACACCATAATAAATAAATAAATAAATAAATAAATAAATAAATAAATAAATAAATGCGATTATACGTAAGGTAATTTATTTAAGTTAAATTAGTCCACATCGGTGGAGTATCGGTCAGCGCGTCTGGCCGCGAAACCAGGTGGCCCGGGTTCGAATTCTGGTCGGGGCAAGTTACCTGGTTCAAGTTTTTTCTGAGGTTTACCCTCAACCCACTTTGAGCAAATGCTGAGTAACTTTCGGTGTTGGACCCCGGACTCATTTCACCGGCATTATCACTTTCATCTCATTCAGACGCTAAATAATCTAGATGTTGATACAGCGTCGTAAAATAACCTACTTAAATACATAAAAGCTACATTTACGTTATGTTTTGGAGTAGCTGTTAACTTGCAGTCTTTGGTTAGGTGTTAGGTTATATCAGATCCAATAATACCGTAATAAACTTTAAAGACAGCCAAAAATCCTTTTAGGGCAGGGTGTAAGCCAAAGTAGCATTTGTCGCATTTTGCTACTCGACTTCTAAAAATGCAACAAACTCTCAATGTAAATGTGCAAAAATGCGACAATCACATTGGACTTCAGAAACGAAGATGGTAATGTAGGAAATGAAATCTGAAATGTTTGAACTAATCTGTATTTAAATGAAATGCTAATGGCATGGGCAATGTTCAAAAAGGTATTGAGCAATAGATGTTCAGGAATTGATTTAAAAGAGATGTTGCAATTCATGTAAGTTAAGTGAACAATTTCTTCTAATTGATTTATGTAATTCCATCGCATACTGTAAATTGTGAGCGAGGATTTAGTTGCATGAATCTTGTAAAAACTGGAATTAGAAACCGCCTTTCAGTACAAAGAGTTAGCACTCTGCTAACAATACATTTTTAAGGATCTACTCGTAAAGAATTTCAATATTTAGAGTGCTAATAAAATAACGTATTTTAATGTGATGTAAATTCAGCAGTAATTGATTCTAAACATACCTATGTGTAATGATTTACTTGCATAAGTAGCCTATATCTAGAGTGTGGTAAGATGGATTGAAAGTAATAAAACTCCAAGAAAATAATTACATAATTTTTTGTTTCTGCATACTTTATTAATTTTATTTTTCTGTAGACTTACTGTATTTATAATATTGCACAAGATTTTCGCAATTTGCACAAATATAATGTTACGTTTGTGCATTTTTACGGAAATTATTTATTTTCTAGCTTAAATCCTGTTTTAGTGTATCTACCATGGCGAGGCATTCCTTGAGAGATGATTTTCTTTTGAAATTGATGCTATAGTATAGACAGTTTCACTTAAGCTTACTAGTATAAGCTACATCTGTTACGTTGTCTGTAGAAATACAGTGAAACCTGTTCAAATCGGAACCTGAATTATTCGGAATCCTGTGTATTTCGGAACAATTTATTGGTCAAGGCGAAATTCGTATGTATTATGTGTAATTTTTCCTGAATAAAACGGAAACTGTCCAACGCGGAAACGGAAACTGCCTGCTACTGTTCAAAACGGAAATAATATTTTGGATACACTATATTTTGAAAGAGCATGTAATTTCAAGGAATATACGAAATATGTAGGTCACTAAGATAAAAACAAGGTTTCTTTGCAAAATTTTAGAGGGTGCGAGGGTGTGTTTGCCTGTCGACTAGGCAGACGAGTCCCTTCAAAAATTGTCAGTGCTTCAAACCCGTATACTGTCGTAGCTAGACAGAGCGCAAGTGTAATGATTTTCTGGTAAAAAAAAAAAGTTGCGTAAAATGTGGCATGAACATTAAGTGATGAAGTAAAAGTTATCGAGTTAAAGGAAAATTAGAAACGAAGTGTATGTGAAATAATATTGAAATTCAGTTGTGGGAAACTCAGGTGTGATACTTTAAAAAAATAAAGATCATAATGAGTGAGTGGTTTGCGGCCAATATTGGTGACATAAAATAAACCAGAAAGCAACTGTTTTTGGAAATAAATGAACTGTTGTGGGAATGGGTTCTTCATGACCTTTTAAAGAATATGCCAATTTCTGGATCTATTCTGCAAAGTAAGCCATTGAACGGGAAAAGAAATTAGATAAATCAGAATTCGAGGGTTCTAATGGATGGCTTCTAGTCCAATTAGTTAATAATGTGCAGTAATACACATTACAGCATTATAGCATAGTGTTAGATATTAAATAGAATGAGATTAGTAAACTTTAGCAATGTTTAATGACTAATGAGTGAGTTACGATAATATTTATACAGAAAATGAGATTTTAATGAAGATGATTTACCAACGGAATAAGCGACAGAAAGCTGATTTAATGTGATTCGTGTTAAATGGAATATTTTGTATTTCTTGCAATTTGCGGCATGCCATTTTGTTTTGCATGTATATGAATGATAAAATATTTCATTTTAATGTCACACCTGAATAATACGTAAACCTGTCCACAACGGAAAAAAAATTAGGACCATGTCACTTCCGACTTGAACAGGTTTCACCGTATAAAAATGTTGCATGCTTATGTAAATGATCTTCTTTAGTAGCATTGAATTACAACTGTGCACTATAAAACTGGGGAATGTTACTCGTGTAACAAATTTCATTCTTCCACTTCAACATAAGTAATCATTGTGAAATGGTAACTGATGATAACATTATTCTAACCAGAAAACATAGATCTTTTCACATGCAACAACGAATGGCATTTTGGTTCCAAAATCGGTCGCTAGATGCCACAGGTATGTTGAGTACACAAGCGCTAGATGGTGACAATTCTCCGAACTATGTTCTGATTTAGTTTGACGTCAATCAAAAGTCGTATACATAACGTCCGTTATTGACACGTGATTCATAAACGAAGATGAAAACGTGAACTGTAACCAATGTTGTCATGGTAATTTTTCTCTAGGCCATACGCCCCGTCCCTTGTTTTCTCCCTTGAAATATATTTTACTCTCCTCTCTCAATCTCTCCGACTGTCATATAATGATTTTTTTAATATTAAAGAAGAAGTAAAGAAATTGTTTTGCTTTACGTTTTAATTGCAAAACAAACTTGATTTAAAGAATACACCATATAGCACCACCGTAGAGGCACACTTGTCTTGATGAATCTTGCAGCACTTCTTGTTTTTCAACCATTATTTTATATAATTCTGGATTCCAGTGCTGCAGAGGTGAGCAATTTTTGTTTATGAACATTAAACAAAATACATTAGGAACAGCAAGAGATGATCTAAGATCTGTGCAGATCTCCGCATACAAAACTTAGGCACCCATATGCCGTATGGCTCCGTACAGACAAAATTTTCTTTTCCCCGTACGATTAATTAAAAAAATCGTAGGTTCCCATACGATGTATGGCCCCATATGGTCTCCATAACAGTACTCACTACAACATGATGTAATGTGAAAATCAATAATTCAGTAAGAAATGAATGTTTTATTAATAATTTTTGTTCTTGACTTTGTGAAGAGCTTAATTGTTTATATAAGTAACTGTTCCACGGAAGCAATAAGGGTGAATGGTAACGATACAAGAAGACTATAGATGATTGGTACTCACTAGAAGTTAGAGGAGGGCCAAAAGTGAGAAATAGTAATTTGTCGAGAGCCACAATGCATTTCACACTATTGAATCTTAACAAAATGAGCTGATTTCTAATTCTTAAATATATGGCCCATTACTATTATTATTATTATTATTATTATTATTATTATTATTATTATTATTATTATTATTATTAAATATAAATTACCAGAACTAACACTTAGGCCTACATATTACTGGTATTTTGAAGTTAAAAAGTCAACTCTGCTACTCTTCTGCAAAATCATATCAATATGAGCTGTTGATTTGTTGTTTTATGTCATCTATAATATATTTTTAAATTTAGCAAATAAAATGTCACATATTACTAGAAGACACTCCTTAGCTATTTCCGCATATGAAAATTCTACTACGTGCTGTGATGCTTTTGTTGTCAATTCGTTTTTATTTATTTACTTTATTTATTTATTTATTTATTTACTTATTTATCTATTTATTTAATTATTTCCTTATTTATTTATCTATCTATCTATCTATCTATCTATCTATCTATCTATCTATCTATCTATCTATCTATCTATCTATCTATCTATCTATCTATCTATCTATCTATCTATCTATCTATCTATCTATCTATCTATCTATCTATCTATCTATCTATCTATCTATCTATCTATCTATCTATCTATCTATCTATCTATCTATCTATCTATCTATCTATCTATCTATCTATCTATCTATCTATCTATCTATCTATCTATCTATCTATCTATCTATCTATCTATCTATCTATCTATCTATCTATCTATCTATCTATCTATCTATCTATCTATCTATCTATCTATCTATCTATCTATCTATCTATCTATCTATCTATCTATCTATCTATCTATCTATCTATCTATCTATCTATCTATCTATCTATCTATCTATCTATCTATCTATCTATCTATCTATCTATCTATCTATCTATCTATCTATCTATCTATCTATCTATCTATCTATCTATCTATCTATCTATCTATCTATCTATCTATCTATCTATCTATCTATCTATCTATCTATCTATCTATCTATCTATCTATCTATCTATCTATCTATCTATCTATCTATCTATCTATCTATCTATCTATCTATCTATCTATCTATCTATCTATCTATCTATCTATCTATCTATCTATCTATCTATCTATCTATCTATCTATCTATCTATCTATCTATCTATCTATCTATCTATCTATCTATCTATCTATCTATCTATCTATCTATCTATCTATCTATCTATCTATCTATCTATCTATCTATCTATCTATCTATCTATCTATCTATCTATCTATCTATCTATCTATCTATCTATCTATCTATCTATCTATCTATCTATCTATCTATCTATCTATCTATCTATCTATCTATCTATCTATCTATCTATCTATCTATCTATCTATCTATCTATCTATCTATCTATTTATTTATTTTATTTATCTATTTATTTACTTATTTATTTATCTATTTATTTGTCTATCTATTTATTTACTTATTTATCTATTTATTTATTTATCTATCTATTTATATTTATTTATCTATTTCTTTATTTATCTATTTATTTATATTTATTTATCTATTTATCTGTTTATTTATTTTTCTATTTATTTATTTTTCTATTTATATATTTATCTATTTATTTATCTATTTATATATTTATTTATTTATTTGTTTATCTATTTATTTATTCATTTGTTTGTTTGTTTGTTTGTTTGAAAGTAGCTACACAGGCATTAGTGCCCATAAAAGCACCTTGTTAGAATTTTTATTTTACAAGAAAAACAAGAAAATAGTTAATAATGTAAAACAAATTTATATTTGTAGCAGAGTATTATAACATATAGAATGAGTAAACTGAATAATCTAAATATAATGAGAGGGAAAGAGAGAGAGAGAGAGAGAGAGAACTAGCTTCTTAATTAACCAAATTTGCATAAATGTGTTTCTTAAATATATCATCTGTTCCTGAAAATAAATCAATATCATTGGGATTATTTAACTAATTACAAAGGGACAACTTTCTGATTAGTGGTGAATTTTTTATGACCGACTGTCTTTGATCTAAGAACATGGAAAAATGAATTTTTGCGTGACTTAACGAATGGGACATAAAAGGGAATTAATTTCAGTATATCTGAAGAATCAATATGCACAGGACATTTTTGATATTTTCAGTTTTTCTTTCCTTGATTGAGAATGTTTGGGATATTTGTTATTAGAATTTGAATGCACGGTATTGTAATGTTTATTAAGGGGTACAGCAGAAAATGTTTCGGAAATATTCAACATTTTTTTCTTCCATCGATGTCCTTCTGCTATATATATATATATATTTTTTTTTTTTTTCAAAATTGAAAATGGTGGCAGTTTAGTGTGCAGTGATGAAGCGTTTCCCTCATAACTCATAAACTTGTTAACTTTTTCATGTTCTCTTTCTTTTATTTTATTGCCGAAACTCGTGTTTACAATATCATGCTCTTTCAACTACATTCCTTAATAAATAATTTTTTGTGTTAGAAGAAAATACTGATATTTGACTATTTTTAAATGAATTTATTTTTATCAGACAATCTATCAAAGATAGAGAAGTGGTTTTGCATCATATTATGAATATGATATGCATAAATATACAAAAAACTTTCATCATAGAATGTTGGATAGTTTTTTTTTAATTATGAAGGAAACGCTTCATCACTGCACAGTGAACTGTCACCATTTTGAATTTTGAAATATATATATACCGTATAAATATATTTTTTTAATCGTAAAAATATTTTTTTCATATAGCATAAAGACAGCGTTTTACACATACTAATTTTCATTATTGTACAGAATTCAGTAATGGAGGAAAAAAAATGTTGAATATTTCCAAAATTTTACTGGTGGAAGTTATACCTAATCCCTTAAGGGGAGTTGGTCATTATCGCATGCAAAATAATAGTAAAATAGCCTATCTTCAAGCAGTCATAAATGTAATACTATTTATCAGAGGTCTTTCATTTTTGTTAGCTATGTGTGTATACATATTAAGCTTTAAAATGGAAAAGAATGGTTACTCTAGAGTAAATCTTTATCCTTAAATTAATCTTTTTTTAATTAGGCACATTTTTTTTATATAAATTCACTACATGTCTGTGATTAGGTACACTGTATTCACTTACTATAGCACATATTGAATTGAAAATTTGACCACTTACTGCTAATATATACTAAAACATACCCTACTAAAATTATTCATGTATCTGTAATATTATGGGCATAGGGCTTATAGCAATCATCACCGTCAATAAATTAAAAAAAAATGACGAAGATTAGTATAAGCCCTATGCCCATAATATTACAGATATTTTAATAATTTTAGTAGGGTATGTTTTAGTATCTATTAGCAGTAAGTGGCCAAAATTTTAGTTCAATGTGTGCTATGATAAGTGAATAGAGTGTACCTAATCACAGATATGTAGTGAATTTATATAAAAAATATGTTTAAATTAAAAAATTAATTTAAGGGTAAGATTTACACTAGATTAACCATTCTTCTTTCATTTTAAAGCTTAATGTGTATACATATTATATCACTAAAAAAATGAAATAGCTGTGATAAATAGTATTACATTTATGACTCTTGAAGATAGGCTATTTTTACCATTACTTTGCATGCGATAACTTCCAATTCCCCTTAAGATAAAAACGTTTTTATTACATTTAAATATAATAAGCACATGAGCTATGACAGTGTCTTCTTCAAAAGAAGACCTTTCTCTGGCAGTAATGATGCAGGATAACCGAAGTTTTCTCCAGTTGCAGATTATGGCAATTAAAAAATAATTGTCAGAAAAAGAATAGTAATAGTAGGCCTAATATTGGTTCAAGAGCAGCAATAAATGTCTCTGAGAGCCGTATGTTGCCCGCGGGGTGTGTAATGAGTACCACTGCTATACCTAGATGTAACTTATCTACAGTAACCGAGATGTCTGAAAGGTACGCTCGTAATTTTCCCTCTCTTGTCTATCACCGTGACAAAATTGTATAGGTTATGATAAGACTGATGAGCACCAATCCACTGGGAGGTAATTCAGCGCGCTGTCTGCAGCAGGTGAAGTAATACGACTACTAACGCTGTTTGAGCCCCTTCAGAGATGCGGATTGCGTGCGACATTACGAGTCAAAATAGCGAAATAATGAAGTTTGCAGTCTAGAAATATGAAACTGATTTGTAGGATTTTTTACATCGCTGAAGGTTACGAGATGTAATTCCAAACGAAGACAAATCTTTAACAAGGCGAAGAGATGGAAAATCAGGTTCTGAAGCTGTAGTGCGCCCGAGGCTGTTCTGACCTGGCTCATCTGCGCTCGTGCAGCTCAAAGTGACAAAAAGCACGTTTTGCATCCAGACGCGATTAGCGCGTTCTCTGCAAAACAGCGTAAAAATGCGACGATCGCTATTAACACTCTGGAGTGGGACTGTGTGAGATTTCGAACCTTGCCTTTATAAATAATACAGTAGGCTATATGAGAGTTTGCCGCTGCGAGCAGTTCTATTCTAGCGGAAAAGAACACTGATAGTCATTTATCAGGAGCGACCATAGCATTGCACTAGTTATTGCGAGGTGAAGAATCTTTTTCCTACCCATAGTTCGAATCCTTGTCCTTCTAGCAATCGGTAGTCAGTCAATCTAAACATTGATTCAATTTAACTACCATAAACATATGGTTATGTTAAAAAGACAGCATTATAAATACCACTACTACCACCATACTAATACCACTCCATGCCAGCTATAAATTCTAACGTTACTATCATTTCTGCCAGAAATACAGAGTCATCCGTTTGGGAATATATACAATGAAAACGTGATAAATTGAGAACTGTTGCTATTTCGAGGTGGTAGTGGCAGTAATAGGGGTGGTATTGATAGTAATAAGGTGGTAATGGCAGTAACAGAGATGGCATTAATAGCAATAGAGGTAATAGTGGTGGAAAGAGGTGGAGAGGGGTAGTGATAGAAAGAGTTGATAATAAAGAGGTGGTATTGATAGTAACAGAGGGATAGTGGTAGTAATAGAGATGGTTATACTGTTGGTGCTATTGATAGTAATAGCGATGAAATTGATAGTAGGGTAAACGAGGGTGAATCGGATTGGAGGACGAATCGGATCAGTTAATATAAATTGCTGGTACTAGAGTGCGCTAGTGAGTTCTTGCTGATACCATCCTCTGAAGTCAAAGAATGCTAGTATTTGAATTCGATGACCATAAGAAGTTGGCGTGTGTATGACCTGCTGGTGATAAAAAGACTATTTTTATAAGTTTGAGGTACGTAGATGCTCTGAATTTGCCATTTTGTTATTTTTCAGCTCTGGATTAAACAATTTTTTGAACACACATTATTAAAACTTACGCAACAAGTTATGTAGTAGGAAAGAGCAATCTGTCTTGATTCTATAACCTCACCTGATGTTCTCATTTATTTGCTGCCAGTGCTGCCAATTTGCAAATATGTATTTCTGTGCATGTGCGGGCGAAACGGATCAGTGAATGGCGGGTAGTTTGAATTGCTTATTTTATATAGAAATGGCAGTGTTGCTTTTTTTTTTTTTTTTTTTTTTTTAAATTCCGGATGGGTAGACTTCAGCACGAGGAAGACCCAGACAAATTGCTTGTCTTCTCACTTCACCAGAGAACATAGCACAAATGAAGAAAAAGCAAGAATTAAAAAACGAGAAGATAAATAGTAAGAAAGGATGCAGAATCAGCAGAAAAAATGTGCAAAGAGAAAGTGAGGACATGATTGAGATTAACGATAGTGATGATGACGACGACGACGACGACGATGATGATGATGATGATGATGATGATGATTATGATGAGGAGGATGAGGATGTGGTTGTAGAAATAGACAATGAAGGGAGTGATGACATTTGCCAATTTTGTATGTTGAAATATTCCGATCCCAAGTCTGTGAAGAAAGGAGAATGGAACCAGTGCCAACGTACCACGAGATGTGTGTGGGAGCTAAGGGGAGAAAGACGTTTTTCTGTGGAAAATGTGTTTGAAAACAGAGAAACTAAGAAATGTGATTTTGCTATTACTGAGCTTCTAATTTTGTATCTTATAGCATGAATAACAAGTTCCCACTGCTTTTTCTTTCAATCCGATGCACCCGCAATACCAATCCTATTCACCCGCCACTGGAGGATGATTCGGATCAATTTTAACAACCAATTAAATTGAAGAAAAATAAAACATAATAACTATTTCTGACAGACTGTTGCGTCAGACTTAAAGTTAATGAAATTATCTTGCAGCGGACAGTAAGAATTAACAGCTTATTACCACTTTTATTTACAATTATTTAAAAAATGATCCGATTCACCCGCGTTTACCCTAATAGATGGTATGGCAGTAACAGAGGTGGTATTGATAGTAATAGTCGTGGTGCATATAGATATTGTAATAATTGTGGTATTGGCAGTAGCAGAGGGGGTAATGGTAGTAACGGTCGTAGTGGTAGTGTTAAATACGGTAACGGTAACATTAGATGAGATTAAAGTAGTATTACCCATAGATGTGATGACGGTGTTAGATGTGGCAGTGGTAGTATAATAGTAATGATCAGTGGCGTAGCATGAAATTTTGAGCAGGGGAAGCTAACTCAAGTGTTCTTTCACGCAATATGAGAAAACGTATTGCAAAAATATAGTCTTAAAATAAATAGTAGTCAATGTCAAGTCAGCAGTCGAAGATTGGTTGGAACCTCGTAACTAACACCAATAAGGCATCACCTCAAATGGTACGTAGTAAAATATGATTTCATGGTTTACACATATCTCTAACAAATAGACACTTATACGTATAATTTAACATTAGCTCACTCTCTGTCATATTTAGAGAAATCACAATATTAACGGTCAATAGATACAGTACGTAAGTATACGTCAGTCTTGGTTGTGTCCTTCATTGACAGCGAGGGAATCAGTCGTTTGTTTTTTAAATCACACTTTTGTTCGTAAGTCAGTCTTGATAATGGAATTGTCCTAAAAATTCAAGTAAATTGGTGTCAGGAACTGTTATTTCACTCATTATTTATTATATCAGCCACAATGCACATTAGCACTTCAACTGAACACAACTCACGAAAGGAATAACTCGAAAATTAAATTATTTTCAATGTCAAAGCTAGCTTCTTGAGATGAGGGTAGTTTTGTTATAAAGAATGGAAAATCTGCTGGGTGGGTTACACAGAAGAATGAGGAGATTGGAAGCTGGTGTGTGCAGGCTTCATGTTTACTGCTGCATCACAAATCATCCTGAGCTGCCGCATCACAATATTTAACGCGTAAATATAAATTGTATTAAAATTAGTAAATAATTTTGTTCATAAACTGCAGTTTTATCACGAAATTATTATTAACTGGGGAAGCTGAGCGTTTTAGCTTACATTGACGCTACGCCACTGGTAATGATAGTGGTTATAAGGTTGTAGTAGTAGTAATAGAGGATGACTAATGGTAGTAACTGAGATGTCAGCCGTATAATAATTGCGTTTGGTGATAAAAGTGCCAGTTATAGTTGTAGTACAGTCCGATCCGTTTGGGAAAATATAAAATAAAAGACTATAAAATTGACATTGGGGGTGCCGTAGAATTCATTTCAATTCCAATGTGATACTGAAGCATGGGAGTTTTGTATCATCATTGTTACCTCATAAGAAACAGAAGAGTCCACACCTGTGGAGTAACGGTCAGCGCGTCTGGCCGCGAAACCAGGTGGCCTGGGTTCGAATCCCGGTTGGGGCAAGTTACCTGGTTGAGGTTTTTTCCGGGGTTTTCCCTCAACCCAATACGAGCAAATGCTGGGTAACTATCGGTGCTGGACCCCGGACTCATTTCACCGGCATTATCACCTTCATTTCATTCAGACGCTAAATAACCTGAGTTGTTGATAAAGCGTCGTAAAATAACCCAATAAAAAAAAAGAAACAGAAGACGTTACTTAGCAACGACCGAATAAACAATATGCTTCTTGAATAGATGGGCATCTCCCGTTCACCATTCCTTCCAGTGCATTCTTTAGTGGACAGTTTCTTCTCCTTAACCAGTGACTCGGAATTTTTTTTCTCTTCCTGATCAGTTTCCAGCATTATTCTTTCTTCACCCACTTTTTCTAGCACAGCTTCATTTCTTATTCTGTCTGTATATTTTATACTTTCTAGTCTTCTCCATATCTGCATTTCAAATGCTTTTAGTCGTTTTTCTTCACTTCGTCGTAATGTCCATGTTTCTCCACACAAAACACATCACTAGTCTCTTCCTTAGTTCTTTTTCCATAGGTCTGAAGACGTTATTTCAGAGAGATTCTGTACTACTAAAACAATGTTGTTACCACTACTACCACCATTGCCGTCACTACCGTTACTACTGTTTACTTTTATACTGTAGGAGATGCAGTTCCCAAATTATAGACAATTTTTTTATAGATAGTTAAGAAACTCTTATACAGAGTGAGCCAGTGAAACGGGCGATTTTCAGATTCGTGACTTTTCGAACGTTGTCGGGTATTTTAATTGTTACATGCAACAATCTAATCTTCATTCGATAGTATTTCATTCATTCATTAATTCATTTATTTTATTCCATAGATCTTACATGATCAATGAAGCTTTAAGATGTGGAACAATTCAAAATTTTACAATATTACAATTACAATTTTTACAAATTTTTACAGTTTTACAATTTAGTAATTTTATACAATTTTTACAATTTTGTGCAATTTTTTACAATATTTTGGCGAGATGTAGTGAGATGAGGTGAGGTCCGAGGATTCGCCAAAAGATTACCCGGCATTTGCCATTTGGTTGGAGAAAACCTAGGAAAAACCCAACCAGGCAATCAAATCAAAGGGGTTGATGCCGAGGACTCGCCATAGACCATCCTGCTTCAGTCGTTGGACGGGTGAACAACGTGCTTTTACTATTAAGGCATATTAAAAAATAATGATAGTTTCATTTCTGCACAACGGCTATTTCGACGTCATCGCAATGATCCGATACCATCAGCCCATGCAATAAAAATCTGGATTCAGAACCTTGAAGTAACTGGTTCTGCGTTCAGGTAAGCAGAGATATATACGTAGGCCTACCCTGGAAAACATCAATTCCGTAAGAGTTGCTATGATCCGTAGTCCTAAACGTTCTGCCCGTCGTCATGCAATTTCAATTGGCTTGTCAAACACCAGCATGCGAAGAATTCTTCATAAGGACTTACACATGCATCCATACAAAATTCAAGTAGGGTAAACTGTATAGTGATTGACCACTTAAGCTAATGGATAATAAAACAATGAAATAGCGGAAAACAGTGGTAACTTATTGAGAGAATTTTAAAGGCATTGGGTCAAGTGAAGACTCAGAAACAAATCAAAATCAATAAACAAAAGAAAAAATAAAATTTTAATGCAAAGATAAATTAAATAAACACAACAAGTCCACTTTTACAGTTATTGACCGTCTACTGCACAGTTATTGACCACACGCTTATTAGTGATTGACCGTCTACTGCACAGTTATTGAATACTCATTTATTAGTGATTGAACAACACATTTTCACAATTTTCACTTTTTTCTTGTCTGTTTCGTTTCTCTTCTTCTGATCTTTCTCATTAAGAACTATTCGCCACCGGCGTAGCTCTGTCGGCAAAGGTGTTCGCCTGCCGATCCGAAGTTTCGTTCGGGCGCGGGTTCAATTCCAACTTGGGCTGATTACCTGGTTGGGTTTTTCCGAGGTTTTGCCCAACCGTAAGGCAAATTTCAGGTAATCTATGACGAATCCTCGGCCTCATCTCGCCAAATACCATCTCGCTACCATCAATCCCATCGACGCTAAATAACCTCATAGTTGATACAGTGTCGTTAAATAACCAAGTTAAAAAAATAAGAAAAGAACTCTTCTCGCTGCCTTTTCTTTCATTTCTTATTCGCTTCCTTCCTTCTCTTGCCTCTTCTTCCATTTTTCTCTTTTGTGCCTTATCAGAAGCAAGTGTGTGTCATTTCTCTGATATTACAAATGGCTTCACCCAGCACTGGACGAGGACCAAAGAACACTTTTCCTTCAACGGGATATTTGCTTCTGGACGCTAAGGTTGCTTTTAGGACACCAAACTTCTTGGCAGCTTCATTTAAATCAAATCCACTGTGGACAGGTTCTGTAGCGTTTCCCCTGTATAATGCACTTTACCTGGCTTAGGCATTATAATATAGTATCAGTCCTGTAAAAATCCCCATCATTTAACCGATAACATATATAGAATTGGAGCAAATTGGTCATTATTCTAACAAATAATTTATGAACGACCAATCACTGTAGTTTGCGGCCATTCACTTTATAGTGATTGACCACGGGGCATTTTTATGTCATATAAAAACTTTAACAAAATAATATTCTGTGGACGGAAACCTTATACCTTTTCTCACACTGTGAGTGTAAAAACGAGCACCAGAATTTATGTATCCTTTGCAGAATAAATAAATTATTGCGTGCATTATTCTTAGCAATTACTCTAGTCACTTACATTTGTTTACGTTCAGTTGCATTTCCAATCGATTTCAGTCCTCTCAGACAACAGACACTAACTCAGTGGAATGAACAGCGACAACTAACCACAAATAAGGGTTGCTACTAGAGGTCTATGCAGCAAAAAATGAAATCACGATCGTGGTTTATTCACAATATACTTGAAAAAAGGAAGCGGTCAATCACCGTATACTGGTCAATAACTACCTAGTTTACCCTAGTGCAGACATTAAAAGATGCTGATAAAGTAAACGGCGTGACTTTTTGCCAACAAGTCTTGGATCTAAATGTTAACGAAGAAATTGTCCACAATATGCTGATGAGTGATGAAGCTCATTTTCATCTCTCTGGATAGGCCTATGTCAACAAACAAAACTTCCGATGCAGGTCACCAAACTAACTCTTATGAAATGCATGAGGAACCATTACACAATGTCAAAGTCACAGTTTGGTGTGCAATAGCGTCCTTATTTCTTTGGGGGCGATAATGGGACATCTGTTACTATTGTCAAAAAATCTGAAAGTTAGAATTTACAAAACAGCTATATTACGGGTTGTTCTATATGGTTGTGAAACTTGGACTCTCACTTTCAGAGAGGAACAGAGATTAAGAGTGTTTGAGAATAAGGTTTTAGGAAAATATTTGGGGCTAAAAGGGATGAAGTTATAGGAGAATGGAGAAAGTTACAGTACACAACGCATTGTATTCTTCATCTGACATAATTAGGACCATTAAATCCAGACGTTTGAGATGAGCAGGGCATGTAGCACGTATGGGCGAATCCAGAAATGCATATAGAGTGTTAGTTGCGAGACCGGAGGAAAATAGACCTTTGGGGAGGTCGAGACGTAGATGGGAGGATAATATTAGAATGGATTTGAGGGAGGTGGGATATTATGATAGAGACTCGATTAATCTTGCACAGGATAGGGACCAATGGCGGGCTTATGTGAGGGCAGCAATGAACCTCCGGTTCCTTAAAAGCCAGTAAATAAGTTACTGTAACATCACAGCGATATGTCTGAATGATCAAGAAATTTTGTGTCCACAAATTACCAGTAATCCTCTCACCAATAGAGACACAGGATAGTGCGACAAGTCACACGGCTAGACTTAGATTTGAAGAATGTGTGCAACGAAATGGGTTCCACCAGCGGGATGTAGTTTTCGAAAATAAGAATTTAATGAGGTACAGGTAAATACTATTGTATATACTTTAAATGTAAAGTGAAAGTTTCGTTTCAAAGTAATCAGTGTTTACGCAGCGGTCCGCACTAATAAGGGCCAATCAGCGCACAGCTCCTCGGCTGACTACTTCCTCTGGTACTATAAATTAAGAAGCTGGGTACCTCATCTCTTCTGGTCTCTAAATTGAGACGATTCAACAAGGAGCATGACAACAATCACCTCCTACATAATAGCCAAATTGGCTAGTCTCTTATATGAGACAACTCATCTTGCCTAAGGTATTCCGTGGTTTTCCTAAGGTGTAAGATAAATGTCGGGATGGGTCCTATAAGAAATGGGCCACGGACCTATATGCCCTTCCCCATATATATTTCCCTTTTCTTGTAAACGACGTATGCCCTAGTTCAGAATCTATAAATTGTCTATTAAATATACGAGGTCACTCAATTAGTCGCAATTTGAAAGGACAGGGACCTCCCAAATTGCAGATTTAGATTTCACGGCACTTCTTCCGACGGCCTTCACATGCCTTCTCATCGAACAACAGATGACAGCGTCTTGCCACCCTAACGGCAAACACCAGCCATCTCCTCCTCGCCCCGTCCCGTGATCACTTGATCAAATCTCCGTCCCCCTCGCGTATGTGGTACCTAAGAGGTTACGTCCAATTTCGGCTTCCCCTTCAAAATTTTCTAGAGCTCCTTCAGTGGAGCAGCGTAACCCGGAGTGAGACTAGTGGCCAACAGGCTTGGAGCTCACATATTTAGTTTTGTACAGCCCCAACCCCTTGCAAGGACGCGATTTGTGTACCTTTTAAATTCGTCCTTCCAATTCTCTTTCGATTTTTCGATTCGGACCTCATCTCTTCCTGCCTATCTCTTCGTAATTGAGTCACCATAAAGCCAAATGGCTGGTCTCTAAATTGAGACGATTCAACGAGGCTCAAGACAATCAATCACGTCCTACTTAATAGCCAAATTGGCTAGTCTCTTATATGAGACAGCTCATCCTGCCTAAGATATTCCGTGGTTTTCCTAAGGCGTAAGACAAATGTCGGGATGAGCCCTAAAAGAAATGGGCCACGGACCTATATGCCCTTTCCCATATATTCCCTCTTTTCTAGCAAACGACGTAATGCCCTAGTTCAGAATCTATGAATTGCCTATTAAATTTGCGAGGTCACTCAGTCGCAATGCGAAAGGACAGGGAACCTCTCAAATTGCATATTCAGAATTCACGGCGCTTCTTCTGACTGCCTTCACCTGCCTTGTCATCGAACAACAGATGACAGAGTCTTCACGACTCCACTTGCACTGCAAAATGGCAAAGCCCCTTTCAATGTGCAAGACAACACCTGCCATCCTAACGGCAAACAAACGAGTCTTCTCGACTCTTCCTGCGCTGCGATATGACACAGTTCATTTCAATGTGCTGATTTACACCAGGCATTTCTTCCTCGTCGCGTCCCGTGATCACTTTGATCACATTTCCGTCCCCCTCGCGTATGTGGTACCTAAGAGGTTACGTCCATTTTCGGTTTTTCCCCTTCAAAATTTTCTAGAACTCCTTAAGTGGAGCAGAGTAACCCGGAGTGAGACTAGTGGCCAACAGGCTTGGAGCTCACATATTTAGTTTCTTACAGCCCCAAACCCCTTGCAAGGACGCGTTTTTCGTACCTTTTAAATTTGTCCTCCCAATTCTCCTCTTTCAATTCAATTCAATGCAACTAGTTATCATTTAACCCTGAAGATGAGGAAGATGAACATCCTCGAAACGTCGGTGGATCACCAACTTGTGACCTGGCTGGAAGCCCGAGAACATTTTGAGTTATAATTATTAAAGTTTTAAAATCGCCCGTTTCATTGGCTCACCTTGTACTACACCACCCAGGGACTACCTTGGCATGGGATGAAAACTGAAGAATCTACCATCAATACGAGGAGATACAAAAGCCTGTGATCTTCTATTCCGACATCACAAATAAACAACCCCTAAAATATATATACCAACGAACTTCTCAATTTCGTAAATTGGGGACTGCGGGCGTGCATTAAAAAAAAGAGGAGGTGGATTTTTTTTTATCAGAGCGCAATGTTACAAATTGATGTGCTTGGGGCTATGAAATGGGAAGGAAAATAGCGCGTATAATGAGACGCAGAAATTCGACTATGAACGTGATAAAATTGTGCGAACAGAGAGAATGGTGGCAGCGCAGGGTGTGGGGGTGGGGGAAGGACGAGGGGGAAAAAACTGTGATGTAATAAACGGGAACAAGGTAGCGACGTTACCGAGGAATTCGGTTTTACAAATAAGAGCGCAGCTTCAGGCCTTTTGTGTAATTCTTGTTCTGTGATTCTCTTGACTTGCCATCACGCTGTCAGGCCGCAGCCGAGTTCGGTTCTTCGTTTCTTGCTTTATTTAACAACTCGGCACAGCAGAAATAACGTAACGGCTGGGCTGCAATTCTGAACAGGGATGTTTGAATTTCAGCATAATAAGCTTCTTTCATATTGAAGTCTACATGGAATAACACGTCGTAGAGGATGAACAAGGAATAATTTATTGTGCACTGGCACTTCACATGTCTTGAACGAGTAGTTTGAGGTGTTGAGGACGTTAACAGTGGAGGATAGAAGAAGCGAATTGATAAACATGACAAAAAAGAGGACGAAGGAGGAAACAGGAGCAAAGAGCTGAAGAAGAAGAAAGAAATCTAGGAGTAGAGATTCAGAAAAGTGAAGAATAAGAAGCAGAAGATGAAGAAGAAAAGAATCTAGGGAGAACAGAAAAATAGAATAGAGGAAAGGAAGGAAGAAATAAGAAGAGGAGAAGGCAGCGAGAATGGAGAAAGAGAAGAAGGCAGAATGGAATAAGAGACGAAGAAGAAAGAGAGAATAGAAGAGGAAAAGAAAGGGAGTATATAAGGAGAGGAGAAGGAAGGGAGAATGGAGGAAGAAGAGGAGAAGGAAGGGATAATAAGAAAGGAGAAGGAAGGGAGCATGGAGGAAGAGGGAAAGAAAGGAAGAATAGAAGAAGGAGAGGAGAAGGAAGGGAGAATAGAAGAGAAGAAAGGGAGAATAGAAGAAGAGGAGAAGGAAGGGAGAATAAGAAAGGAGAAGGAAGGGAGCATAGAGGAAGAGGAGAAGAAAGGAAGAATAGAAGAAGAGGAGAAAGAAGGGAGAATGGAGGAAGAGGAGAAGAAGGAAGGGACAATAGAATAGGAGGAGAAGAAAGGGAGAATAGAAGAGGAGAAGGAAAGGAGAATGGAGGAAGAGGAGGAGAAGGAAGGGAGAATAGAAGAAGAGAAGAAAGGGAGAATAGAAGAAGAGAAGGAAGGGAGAATAAGAAAGGAGAAGGAAGGGAGCATGGAGGAAGAGGAGAAGAAAAGAAGAATAGAAGAAGATGAGGAATAGAAAAAGAGGAGAAGGAAGGGAGAATTGAGGAAGAGGAGAAAAAGGAAGGGACAATAGAATAGGAGAGGAAAGGGAGAATATAAGAGGAGAAGGAAGGGAGAATGGAGGAAGAGGAGAAGGAAGGGAGAATGGAGGAAGAGGAGAAGGAAGGGAAATGGAAGAGGAGGAAGACGAAGAGAGAATAGAGGGAAAAGAGAAGAAGAAAGGAAGAGTAGAAGAAGAGGAGAGGGAAGGGAGAATGGAGGAAGAGGAGGGAAATGAAAGAAGAGGAAGACGAAGGGAGAATGGAGGAAAAAGAGAAGAAGAAAGGAAGAATAGAAGAAGAGGAGGAGAAGAAGGGGACAGTGAAAGAAGAGGTGAAGAAGAAAGGGAGAATAGAAGAGGAGAAAGAAGGGAGAATGGAGGAATAGAAGGAAAAGAAAGGGAGAATAGAAGAAGAGGAGAAGAAGGAAGGGAAAATGGAGGTAGAGAAAGAAGGAAAATGGATGGAGGTAGAGGACGAAGAGAAAAAGAGTGGACGATGAGGAGGAAAACGGAAAGAGAATGAAGGAAGAGAATAGGTGTATTGGAAGTAAAGGAAAAGGAAAGGGGATGATGAAAGAAGAATGCAGGACATATAATAGGAGAAGGAATGTTTTAAAAGGAGGAGGACAGTATCGGTGAAGACGATGTGAAGGAAATAGAGGAGAAGGGAGAGGAGAGGAGATTCGGGGATGAGAAGATGAGAATTAAAAATTATTATTAAAGATCGGAGAAGATCGAGGATGAGAAAATGAAGATCGTTGATATGGAGAATATTGGATCTTTTAAGAGGGAGAAAAGAAGATCGGAGAAGAAGAAAGGGTTGATATTTTAGGAGGAGTAAAAGAGGATGGAAGAAGAAGAGGAAACGGAAAACGGTTTGAGGGGAATTAAATTAGAATCGAGAAGAGGATCTTATACGAGAGAGAGAGAGAGAGAAGAGGCTCGACATCAGACTACTCTAGAAGTGACGTCACATCTATATGCAGTAACTCGATGTCTCGACCTTTGAGACTTGGGGCACATGTCCTTATATTTCAGACGCTCTTATTTTCTATGAAAAATATTCTAGTTGTTCTTTCTTGGAATGTTGAGTCGCTACTTCCCTTATCAAGTCCTTAAGCATCCCAATATTGTTACTGCATTATTCGCCTCATGTCACACATCAGTTCGAAAAACTAAACCAAATAATTCAAGTCCCAGATATCTTATGTTTTCTTGAAAATTTAATTCGCACTGTGCTGTAATCTATCGGAAATAGACAACTCGAAAGAAGAGATTTCCCTTGCTATCCCAATTTGTGCTCCAACGTTTATATTCAGTAACTCGAACCCGCATGAAAGAAAGCAGAAAAACGCTAATGACCAGGTTATCGTTAGACGTGTTGCATGTAATGAGGAGATGGGGTTTGGATGCAAGGGTGACAACTTTATTTAATAACAAGCAAAGTTCTTTAAGAAATTGAACCTTTCCTTGAAGGAAATTCATAGTTATCAAATTTCCCTCTTTAAGAAATTTTACTATCACAGGAAGAAATAGCATTGTAGAGTTGCGAGCATCGTTAAACCTTTGTAAGCAATCTAAGTCTTCTTATATTCGCATACCGGTACGTAAATACATCATAACAGCGTTTCTCAAACTTTTGTGAAGTGGGGACCACTTTTTTAAGCGAGAACAGTTTCGCGGACCACCTTACTCTTGTTCCCTTCGAAAGCGAATTTATTATTTTTGTAGCATATTTTAATATCAATATACTTTTATTTTAAAATAGAATTAATTAATTAAAATTAATTAAATGAAATTAATTATATATTAGTATTAAGTAATTAAGGTAACGTTAATAGAAGGAAATTCATTTTTGTTTCTTTAATATTTGGATAACCTTTAACTTATTAACTAAAAAAATTAATGAATCGGTTATTGTTGAAAGGAACTAAGTCCACTTTTTAAAGTTTCGAGAAAATCGAAAAAACTGTTTTGTGGATAATCTATCGAAGATTAAACGAACGTATATTGTACACAATCTTCGATAGATTATCCACAAAACAGTTTTTTTTTCGATTATCTCGAAACTTTAAAAAGTGGACTTAGTTCCTTTCAACAATAACCGATCCAAATGTTGGTACTCACATTAATGAGATGGATGAGCCTGCCGTTTCTTGCACAGTTGTTCTATACTTGGATGTATGCTGGTAAGCTTAAGTCGGAGATCGTCACATACATCGAGTCGATTTCGGTAGCCTACTTTGTTTTTATTAGAGTTAGTGATGAAAACCCTTTCTCATACAGATACGTAGAAGCAAACTGACTTATAATCTCTAAAGCACCATTGTACAGTTCACTGTATTCTCTTCTCATATGTGATGCGGTCCAGAAATTAACCATACCTTCCGCTTGGAATTTCATTTTAAGTCCGGTCTCATTCGAGAGTTCAATTAACTGTTGTCTTTCACTCAATGAAAGCTTGTTAGTTTCAATATCGCAATGAAAGTGATCACGAAACCATGAAAATTGTCATATTTACTTAGAAAATAAGTTCCTAATTGTGATCTCAGAGTTGTATTATTGGTGTACGACGTACAGTACGTGACCATTTCAATGTGCAGACTGGGTGTCGGCAAAGCTATAACGAAAGTCATAAAAACGTGAAAAGGTTCGATCCTCTGTTACGAATTTGGTAATCCCAGGCTGGGTTACAGGGGTGGCGCCAGATGTGCAGGGAAAAGATGGCGAGAAACACCACGTTCATGGTGCTTTAAATCTCTCTTTTGTTGTGGAGAATAGAGTGGGAATCGGTAGACGGATAGGGTAATAAATTTCATAAAATGTCAGTACTGAGAGAAAAAGTGAAAGACGATTGCCATGTGTCATTTCCAAACTCTGATATTTTCAGCTATTGAATGATACGAAATTAGTTAGAATTTTTATTTTTTTTCTTTTGCCCTTTTTTGAAGGACCACAAGGGCAGACCTTGAGGACCACAGGTGGTCCGCGGACCATAGTTTGAGAAACGCTGCATCGTAAGAATTTCCTTTCATTTATCTAAGGATAACCGTATCACTAAAATTATTGTTGTACGAATTTTATTTATGAAATTGTATTTATTCACCTGTTTTATAACAGATATGACTTTCTAAATTACAGCAGTGCACGCCTGATTGTTATCGGTATAATTGATATCAAATTAAATTCCGAAAACGGAGTACGGTACTGAATTAAGATGTAAAGGCACTTTCACGCTTCACACAAGTGACAGAGAAGTTGCCTGAAATTCAGGCGTACATCACAATCAAATACAGATGTTTAAACTGAAGCGTCCAATTGCAATAACCGTTAAATTAATTTTTCAAATTCAGTTTCCACTCAATCTACATTCAGTATAAGGCGTCCAGTTCCAATACCAGCTAAATCCATTTTTAAAATTGAGTTTAGGCCCTACACTCTTTCTACATTTTATTGGTGTATTGTATTTATTTACATTCCATGGTATTCGTACATCGCTTCACGGCTAGAATATTGAACGTGTCAAAAAATCTTAATACACTCAGGGACAAAAAAAACTGGACACTTTAATATTTGCTGGTATTTTGCAAAACATTATCTTCTCATACAATATTATGGTAGCCATCTGTTGTTATGGAGACGTGTATACATTGTTGATTGTTTTTTGTTTTATAAACAAGCCATTACAACCAAATATTCCAATTTTGCTTTCGGAGTCTCAGCTATAACAATTTTGTCTCAACCATTTTGTGCTTCATTATCGTTATCATTCGTTATTTCTTTATTTTTACATTTTGTGAGTTTAAGTGAGGTTGTAACATTTGTCTTAAAACAAGATGCGACCTGAAGATGTGGCTCGAGCTGTAGCCCTTTACGATGATGGACGCAGTGTACGTTACATTGCAAATGTTATAAATATGGCTAGAAGCACAACCCATGATGCCATAAAACGGTATAGAGAGACCCTAGAATATACCAGAAGACCAGGTTCGGGTCGTCCAAGAGCTACAAATCCAAATGAAGACAGGTATATGGTGTTGAGAGTTCTGCCTAGTGTAGCCCAGCAATCTGTTAACATGCATGGACACCCAATTTCGGCCAAAACAGTTAGAAGGAGGTTGAAAGCAAGTGGACTGATATCAAATAGACCTGCAACTGGTCCCAGACTTCTCAGGATGCATCGAGTTGAATGACTGCGTTTTGCAAATGATCATAGGGATTGGAGAAATGGACAGTGGAGCTGTGTTCTGTTCTGTGAGCTGTTCTCCGATGAGTCCCGTTTCAATCTCTGCTCACCTGATGGACGTGAAAGAGTTTGGAGAAGGAGGGGAGAACGATTTTCACAGTGTTGCATTTCCGAAAATGTGCCGTATGGAGGTGGTGGAGTGATGGTTTGGGCAGGAGTGTGCACGGATGCTCGTACAGAGTTGGTTTTTGTTGAAAATGGAAGACTAACAACTGATAGGTATATAAATGAATGTTTGGCTGATCATGTTGTGCCATTTGGCCAATTTGTAGGCGATAATTTTGTTTTAATGCATGATAATGCACGGCCGCATATTGCCCATGCGGTCGGAGATTATCTCCAAGAAGTGGGAATCCATGTTCTTCCATGGCCAGCAAGGAGTCCAGACATGAACCCAATTGAACACGTGTGGGACATGCTGGGACGGCGTATTAAGAATAGACGACCGAGACCAGAATCGTTACAAGAGTTGAGGCGAGCACTTGGCGAAGAATGGGAACTTATTCCTCAAGAAGACATTGCTAACCAAATTGAGAGCATGCCAAGGCGTATGGATGCAGTTATTCAAGCCAGAGGGGGTAATACGGGTTACTAAAAAGAGTTTTTAATGTTTAAGGCACCATAAAATGAAAAAAAAAACAGTTAGACCAAACGACGCCATAGTTATACGCCCTTTGTAATTTTTTGTAAATTTTCTCATCAGAGATTTTTTTTCAAATGTTGTCGTATAAGGTGCTAAATGAAACATTATTTTGTTTAAATGGGTTTTGTTTGATTTTGAAATAATTGGCAACAAAATACAAGCAAATATTAAAGTGTCCGGTTTTTTTTGTCCCTGAGTGTAGTATATACTATAATGTCTTAATTATATCACAGTCTAGTTGAAATATATACAGAAGAGTTTTACAATATTGTCTACTAGTACAACACAAAGGGTTAGTATCAATACTTAATACAACACAGTAATATTCATGAAGCGTTGTTGAATGTCAAGAATTTACCTACAGAATAGAAGGCGTGAGAAATTAGGTACTTCTTTAATTTGGCCCTAAATAATCTTATGTTTTGAGTTTGATTTTTTATATCCACAGGGAGGCTATAAAAATGTTTAATGCCATATAACGCACTTCTTTGTGACAGCACGACAGACTTGCCGATGGATATGAAAGCCATTTTTTGACGCGAATTTATGCTATAAACTGTCGAATTAGTTACAAAGTTTACACGATTACATACGAGAAAGACAACTCATTTACCTAGTTGCCTCAAACGTCTTTTGTTTATTCAGTCGTTGCTAAGTGATAATCTGATTTCTTTTGTTCGTAAAAGAATGATACTAAACTCCTATGTTTTAATATCATAATATTGAAGCTGAAGTAACGTTTGTATCACTACTGATGTAATTTTATAGAGATTTTATTTGTATGTCTTACCAAATGGATCATATCGTATTTATTGTTTTCACATGTGTTACATGGACCAGATTGTAGACAAGAAAAAGAAAACAGAATGGCAATCCGTATTTCGTAAACTGATTGTGAAATCAATTGAGGGCAGTATTTTTTTGTTAAACATTTGGATTTTGTTTTTCAGTTGCAATTTCTTAATTTGAGTCATTTAAAGAATGGGATCAGACGAACACGAAACAAAATATATAGATGTTTGGGAGATGAGTACACTGCATTTTGGGGGAGAAAAAAAATGTGTGATATATGGATTATGTGATATGTAATACGTATTGCTTTTACGGTATTAATTTAGGCTGGTTTTTGGTAGTAATGGTGAGGGATGTTCTCATCATTTGATTGAAAACGGGAGAGACAAAATAAATGAAGATCAGCAAGATGAAAGGCGGTATTTGATGTGCGTGGAGCGGATAAAATCTCAGGAGGCTCTGGAATACGCCCAAGTAAAATACCTTCTCATGAAGAACGCAATCGTCTGATCCAAAGCAAGGCGTGTTTAGAGTTAAACAATGTGTTCGAAAATTTGGAAACTCGAATGACAAGAATGAGAACGAAGGAAACGATTTCATAGCGTGGAGTATGCCGTTTTAGTCATAACTCATAACTATTCATTATTAATACAACATCATCATCATCATTATCATCAACCAAAGTAACTCAACCCTTCAGGCGCATTTCGACTTTAGGAAAATTGGAGAACCATCAACTGTGTACTAGAGATGGGCTTTTGTGTGCTTAGTTTTGAAGATTATCTAACCTCTGATGCCTTTCTTGTCTTGTCGAAATCTGTGATAGATAGGGACCGGATTTTTATGTAATATCAAGGTGTGAAATATGTACATATTTATGTAAGAAAAATAAGCTGAATATGTACCAAAATATGTAAAATCATGAAAATATTTAATATCAATATATGCCAGGTATAGGATAAGTAAGACTCTCCAGTTGTGATTTCATAGAGCATGATTTTATTTTTGTCGTTAGGGTTGAAGATACAGGGGCCATTTTAGTTAGTTAAAAGCAGTAGATAAACTCACTTGCACTTTATACTGCAAGTACTAAAATTAGAGAACTGAGTGAAATAAATGACACAACAGTACTGTAAGCACTATTTCTCTTTACTGGATTAGGAGAAAATAAGAGGAGATGTGGGACACATCCATTTTAGCTGCTCCCTGTAAGAAACAAAGTACCTACTAAAATCTCAAACTATAGGCATTTACAAACTGTTTGAAAAGTGACATTCCTGTCTCATTCAGAAGGGTAGGATTATTCCAGCCGAGAACCATACTTTCTAATTGCTCGGAAAATCCCATTTCCTATAGATCTACTAAATTTAAAGTAAAGAGGTCAAGCAATAACCTGAAAAGCTATTTATTTTAATCTTTCAACATCTTTCCAGTTTGTTTCTTTACTTCAGGTTCTTTTCAAAAGTCGGCTACTTTATTGCGGCTCATGCCAGACTTGACACGGGTTTTCCCTGGAAGATTAGAAGGAGGGTGGGTAAGGTTGCAAATTGCATGGGAACGCCTTTTTAAGACGTTTGCAGAACAATTATAGTTCGAGACAAATCATGTCGTCCTCGCCCCACTCTACTGCATGAAAGCAACGCTACTTTCTGAGTGATTTTTACAATACAAGGTAGTTGCATGAGAAAGGTTGCCTTTTGTCATTCATATTTACAGTGGGTGGTATGGGGCGAGTGCCTTTGTTCGTGAAACTAAGAATGATATGTTTCGTCCCGAAATATAGCTATCCTTCCTTGGGTAGGTAAAAAGGCTTTTTAAATCTGTGCATTTCGAATTGTAAACTTCCCCAGCAGAAGTTTTTAGAGAAGTAAAAATGAATAAAACCCCTAAATATGTAGATTTATGTAATATCAAGCCATAATATGTAATGTGGGATAAATATGTAAAAATATGTAGTATCAAATT
Source organism: Periplaneta americana (assembly GCF_040183065.1). Classification (NCBI taxonomy): domain Eukaryota; kingdom Metazoa; phylum Arthropoda; class Insecta; order Blattodea; family Blattidae; genus Periplaneta; species Periplaneta americana. Next base: position 28,569,474 of record NC_091123.1, on the reverse strand, counting down.
CTAATAATATATTAATGGTAATTACAAGATTCGCAAAGATTTGTTATTTATATACGGTTAGGTTGAAAAGAATATAAGTAATATGTAATGACATAAAAATCCGGTCCCTAGTGATAGACAAACATCGATTGCAGTACTAGAAAGGGGAACTAAAATACGTAATAAATCAATGTTATACATAAACAGAGATTTTGTGAATCAGTTACAATATGGCTAGCACGGGTTATATTAAAGGACGTTCAGGGTCTTAATTGAATCCTCTGTGAGAAAGTTATTTATTTTCAGAGGTAAGAAATGGGACAAAGTGTTTAGTTTGTAGGAAAGTTACTATCACTGTTACAAAATTCCGTTTAAAGCATCATTATACAACATACCATATTAGTCAGCATGGAGAAGGCGTTGGAGTGGAACATGAAGATTTTCCAACTGATTTCCTTAATGAAGGTTAAGTTAGGTTAGGTAACGGTGGCTAGGGGCGGGTTAGGGACGACCCTTTGCATGCACATTTAGACATAATTTTCGACAGTCATTTAAAATGGAACCAACACACAAATTACCTTTGTAATAAATTACGTAAAATAATATATTATTTCGTTTTATTGAGGAATTACTTTTCAATAAGTTTATTACGCACAATATACTTAACTTTATTTCAATCGGTAATTATGTATGGAATTATAGGATGGTATACCTTATTTAAAACCAATTTTAATCCATTTTATTTATTACATAAGAAAATAATTAAAATATGTCTTCATAAAACTATTGATTTTCCATCTCGAAAATTGCCTTTAGACTTTAATGTTCTTAAAATAAGACAAATTTATTATTATTGTATTAATAAAATTCATACATAAAATCGAAATAATTTTGAATTGTATTCTCATAGTTATGAAACAAAAGGTATGAATTCTTTAAGATTGTTTGAACCAAAATGCAGCACTGCTACTGTATTTAATCATAGTAGTAATTTAGGCCCAAGAATATATAACAAATTTATATTTAAATATCCTAATCTTGTCAGTTCTAATAGTTCTAGTATTAAATTAAAAAAGTTATGTATGGATTTTATAAATAATATAAAAATTGTAAATTTAAATTTATATATTCTTATTGCGTAGTAGACACAAGACAAATTGTATTATATACGTCTTAATTTCAATTCAGGAATCCGCCCCTGAGCACGAGTTCTACTCTTTCAGGGATGAGCTAAAAGTTTATCTGTTTATATTATATTTTATATTATAATTATTAGCAAATAAATACATGAATAAATAAATAAATAAATACATAAATAAATACATGTCGGCCATACTGATGCCCGCTTGTTTCACGGTCAGAAATACTAACCGTTACTCCACAGCGGTGGACTAGTATATGTTCTATCCAATTTTATTTGTATTTTTGTTATTTCTAAAACATACTAGCGGCTTGTGCAGCAAATGCTGCTGCAAACTAAGTTCGTTAGACGTTCAAATAAAAATTTTTCAGATTTATTTTCAATGAAGAATACTTGTATTTTTTATAGTTATTTGCTTCCATAATAATGAAACATACTCCCTCTGAATGGATTTTTCAGGCCAAATACTTTTTCTTGAACCTATCCAACTTCAGTTTTTGAGTTTCAACGCGAAAACGCAAGTATCAATGTCAGGACGATAGCAGTAGCTATTTCAGGTCATTGTGGATTGTAGGCAAAAGTTAAAAAAAATGTCAAGTTTGCTAAGCCTTCGAACAATAGCATTTTCGTATAGCTGCTGCATGTAGAACTTGAAATGTAGATCGTAAAATCATTTTATCCTACTAAGAGATCTTGCTCAAATGATCTGGAGACTACAAAATTTTCTAGGCCTCTTATTTTATCAGTAAGTAATACCATTTTATCTTTCCTTAGGAACTGTAATTTTTGCGCTCTCTCGAGCCAATACTGAAGACAATGACACATATCAATATCTACACTTCATCACCATAAAGTATATGAAAAAGACACAACCCCACTGGTTTAATAAATATAAAAATATTTGATTTTTAATAAGAATATTATTATCTTACTTAAGTTTTGTAGTTATATATAGCAGTCACTCAGTAAATTATAGAAATGAAGATCTAAATTAAGATATTCTCTACATTTACTTACATAACCACAAAACGTTTCACTTTCATGTCATCAATATAGCATCAATATTATGTACAATTAATGAAAAAATAGATGCATCATGATATTAACTATAATAATATTTAATTTCTAATGGTAATAATGTCATCAAACCACCTCAAGTTTCGTAGATTTGAATATCCAATACACAGCTGTACTCAGAAAATTATACACTGCAGAATCAGTTTTTAATAATAAATTGAATTGAGCTCTAAATTTGTCGGCAATCCTGCAGGTCATGGCCTTCGTGTAAAAGCGTATTGTTTATTGTAGTGTGTATTTTGTTCTGAAATTCAATCAAGTCGGCCGTGATTGAATAAAATTAGTTCACAAAACTGACAACAGATGGATTTTGGAAAATAGGAAAATTATGTAGGAAAATTGACATTTCACTGGAAACTACTACTTTTCCGAAAAACTTTAGGTTCCAAGCTTCAAAATGAGGGGCCATTTATTAAAATCCGTTCAGCCGTTTTCCCGTAATTTCCATTACCACTTCAAATTATATATAGATGTTATTTATAATTATTCCTGTTGAATTTAACTATTTTAAGTCGGACAAAAGGAAATTCCTAGTATATGAAAACAAGAAAATAAAGCAATAAAGTATTTTATAACAAAAGATTTGCATAGGGCTAAATACTACAATAATTAACTTATTTTTTATTTACTTTGTAAAATTTTTACAATGTCGTCGTCATCTAAATATGCGATAAATAAAATGATGTCAGAGCTAATATCTCTATTAATATAAGTTTTAGTATCAAATGCAAATAATTATGGATCCTTTGTAAGCTTCACACGTTGCTATAACCGGCATGTATTGCTGGCAGCAGCGCCCCCTGGAATCGGCAGTGGAAGCCTCTAGGCATTGTAACTGTTGCTGCGACTTAAAACGGAGGGAGAACTCAATCCGAGGACATAATACTACTGCATAAAGCGCCTAGGATACGGCCCTCTGAACTCTGACGCACGGAATGAGTGACGTCCACTCGGGAGAAGCCACGAATAATGATAATAATAACAAATAGCATTATTGTTATTATTATTGTTATACGAGTGTTATAAATTATTATTATTATTATTATTATTATTATTATTATTATTATTATTATTATTATTATTATCTAAAAGCTCTTTGTTCTTAACATCACAAAGCTGAACAATTCAAATCTATTTAACAGTTTTTCTTGCAGTTTCGTATGCATTTCCCGAACTGATGTGCTGCTGAGGTTTTGTAAATTATACAATTTCTATTGTATATTCTTGATAATCCCACGCGAACTTTTCTCAGCCATTGAGAGAGTTCATTGACGTTAGACTGATCAATGAGAATAGAATTACACTGATAGTTAAAAGCACAGTCTATCAGGGGCAAATTCTAGTCACGAAAGTTAGGCTTGCTCTTTTATTCATAGGGGAAGATGGGAGGATATAATAATTCATAATTAATAAAAATAATCAGACCCAAATAAATAATTTATTTTATAATTATGAAATCATTATGAGTCATGGATCATATTCGCTTATCAGATGTAGAAGTTCGATATAATATAACAAACATGGCCAACAAAACAGTTTATTTAGTTTTTTCGACCCTGCCAACCAATGCACATTGTTGTATTGAGCTGCACAGAACGAGCGCACATATTCTCTATAATGTCTGTCTCCTCTTGAATAGTCCTTCGGGAAAATGGATTTAATAATAAGGTTTCAATAACACACAATTCCGAACTCATTGCAATACTTCAAATTAATGTTTAAGAATTAATAATGCATTCAGCAGCTAACACATAATATGCATTCCGCTCATACAATTACATTGCACTCGCAAATCACAGCACATTCCCTGGTCTGTGTCACGTTAAATAGTCGTTGGTGTAGCTCTCGGACCAGAGCTTCAAACAACACATAACAGAAGTATGTGCGCCTAGGATGGACTAAGAAGGAAGGCACTTGCGCGCGCATCATATTCTCGCTATTTCTACGTCTTTCCTGTAGCTCCGAGAAACGAGCAAGCGTTGCGATACTTGCGGTGTGCACCTGTGGATGGTATTACGCCTATACAGTATTCCAAAAATCAAAATAAATTTTAATGTACGTAATCCCATTTTGAGAAATATACATTCTACGAAAATATTGGGCTTGCGCAGCAAGCATAGCATGCCCTGAGAAATCGCCCCTGCAGTCTAGTATATACAGTCACGAAGCTCAATACGTAGGGAATATGCATCCATAGATAGTTGCTAACCACTAGGATCGCTACTATCGTCTCATTACAGACAATGCGAAATAGTATATAGAATCGAAATTAGGGAATGCATGATTAAGTACATTAACGAAATATTAATAAATATGTTGATGAGTGATTGAGGTGAAACAATAAATAATCGGGACAAATGAAGTATATTATGTAAAATGACTGAATGAACAAATGAATGATTGAATAATGAATTAATAAAGTAAATAAATTACTGAAATGAAGGAAAGAACAACCGAGTGGAATGAATGATTGAAATAAATAACTTAAATTGCGAGTGAAACGAAAGAGTTCATTGATGACATATATGAGGAAGAGTGGAGATTGGATTAAAGAGTTAATTCACGATTGCAGTGAAAGAATAAAATTGATGACTGGAGCGAAAGAATTAAGTGGCAGCTGGACTGAAAGAACTGATGATTGAAATGAAAGAATTGAAGCGGTGAGATCAATAACCTTCAAGTCCACTTCTGGTCATCCATTTTTTTGTAAATTTGAAATTAAATTTTGGATATTTCCACAAGTGTTACGACTTTAAAAGTTAGTATACTGGTTTGTCTTGATCTCTAAAACAACCAGAAATATTACGCGCAAAAAATAATAATTAGGTAAGAAATAAAAAAAAAGTTTTTTTTTTGCATTTTTCTCGAAACTTGCGTAAATGGACTTGATGGTTATTGATGTCACCGCTACATTTGTTGACTGGAGTAAAAGAATTGATTGACGATTGGACTGAAAAAAAATTAATTGTTGATTGGAGTGAAAGAGTTAATTGACGACTAGAATGAAAGAATGAATTGACGATTTTAGTGAAAGAATGAATTAACGATTCTAGTGAAATAATTAATTAACGATTGGAGTGAAAGAGTTAATTGACTATTGGAGTGAAACAATTAATTGACGATTGGAGTGAAAAAACTAACTGATTATTGGATTAAAACAATGAACTGACAATTGGAGTGAGAGTTAATTGTAGATTGGATTGATAGAGTTAATTGATGATTGAATTTATAGATTCAGTTGACAATTGACGTGAAAGAGTTAATTGACGATTAGATTTATAAAGTTAATTGAACGATTGGATTGATAGATTTAATTAACGATTTAAATTATAGATTTAATTGACGATTAAGTGAAAGAGTTAATTGACGATTAGATGGATAGAGTTAATTGACAATTTGAAACAAAGAGAAAATTGACGATTGGAATGACAAAATTAATTGACGATTGAAGTGGAATATATAATTGAAGATTGCATTGATAGAGTTACTTGACGATGTAATGAAAGAGTTAATTGGCGATTGGAGTGAAAGTGGTAATTGACGATAGTAGCGAAACAGTTAATTGACGATTGGAGTGAAAGAGTTAATTGACGATAGTAGTGAAAGAGTTAATTGACGGTTTTAATCAAAGAGTTAATTGGCAATTGGAGTGAAATTGGTAATTGACGAAAGTAGCGAAAGAGTTAGTTAACGATTGGAATGAAAGAGTTAATTGGCGATTGGAGTGAAAGTGGTAATTGACGATAGTAGCGAAAGAATTAATTGGCGATTGAAGTGAAAGAGTTAATTGACGATAGTAGTGAAAGAGTTAATTGACGATTGGAGTGAAAGTGGTAATTGACGATAGTAATGAAAGAGTTAATTGACGATTGGAGTGAAAGTGGTAATTGACGATAGTAGTGAAAGAGTTAATTGACGAGTGGAGTGAAAGTGGTAATTGACGATAGTAGCGAAAGAGTTAATTGACGATTGGAGTGAAAGAGTTAATTGACGATAGTAGTGAAAGAGTTAATTGACGGTTTTAATCAAAGAGTTAATTGGCAATTGGAGTGAAAGTGGTAATTGACGATACCGATAGAGTTAATTGACGATTGGAGTGAAAGAGTTAATTGACGATAGTGATGAAAGAGTAAATTGGCGGTTTGAATCAAAGAATTAATTGACAATTGGAGTGAAAGTGGTAATTGACGATAGCGAAAGAGTTAATTGACGGTTTGAATCAAAGAGAAAATTGATGATTGGAATGATAGAGTTAATTGACAATTGGAGTGGATGAGTTAATTGAAGATTGCATTGACAGAGTTACTTGACGAAAGTCAAGTGTTAATGAGTGAAAGTGTTAATTCACGATTAGAGTGAAAATGTTAATTGACGATAGTAGTGAATGAGTTAATTGCCGGTTTGAATCAAAGAGTTAATTGGCAATTGGAGTGAAAGTGGTAATTGACGATAGTAGCGAAAGAGTTAATTGACGATTGAAGTGAAAGAGTTAGTTGACGATAGTAGTGAAAGAGTTAATTGACGGTTTGAATCAAAGAGTAAATTGACGATTGGAATGATAGAGTTAATTGACAATTGGAGTGGAAAAGCTAATTGAAGATTGCATTGACAGAGTTACTTGACAACAGAGTCAAGAGTTAATGAGTGAAAGTGTTAATTGACGATTAGAGTGAAAGAGTTAATTGACTATCGTAGTAAAAAGGCTTATTTTACTTTTTTTTTTTACTATTGGAATGAAATAGTTAATTATTACTTCTCAATTATTGGCTATTGTATAGAATTAATTGTGCTGTGGAATGGACCGGTGCAGTGAATGAGTGAATGTAGAAGTGAAGAATCCCTCACTTGGGTCGCTGCAATGCCGACATGGCTTCACACAGCAGCTCCGTCCGCCGTGCAGAGTTCAGTGCAGACCCGGCCGGCAGCTACAGACAACGAGCGCTTCTTCCTCCTCTCTCTCGCTGCAGATTAGTTTAGTTAGCAGAATGACAGCTAGCACCGCGCGAGCTACGGCCCATCCCACCCTGATGTAATAATAATTGTTACAAACCGTTGTCACAGCTCGTTTCGCGAACAATGCCACCAGAAAACACGCGTCGGTGCCGCCGCCTCCAATTAGAGCGTCCGGCTACAGACACAGGTTAATCTATACACAGCGCCTCCTTGCGGGAGGTTAAACACCTCCATTGCTGCTGCGACTCTTTGAAATCACGATACACACAACAACATTGCACTCATGCACGTGTTAACATGTCTGCTTCCTCTTTATAGTGTGAAATATACTGACAAAGTATTGAGATATTATAGAAATATAACAGAACCCAACATTTTTAACAAAAACACATTTTGTTAACATTCCCGACTTCGAAACAGTGTATTTCGATACTTGTGTGGCAAGTGCGCTATTACAAAAATCGAGGAAAAGTTTGAAAAAAAAAAAAAACGAGACAAAGTCGAGTATTTTCTATTTCCGAGAAATTCTATAATGCACTTACCACATGTATTGCATACTGATTTTTAGACTATTACCATTTAATTTAATTAATTAAATAACAGTAATTTATGTAACTGGTGTATAATCTTGTCTCAGTGAAACATACAGCAGAGTCCGTATATGTCAGTTTCTATCTGATCCTTTTCCAATTCACTGCAGGCTAAAGCAGGGAAATGCACTATCACCTTTACTTTTTAACTTCGCTTTAGAATATGCCATTAGGAAAGTTCAGGATAACAGGCAGGGTTTGGAATTGGACGGGTTACATCAGCTTCTTGTGTATGCAGATGACGTGAATATGTTAGGAGAAAATACACAAACGGTTAGGGAAAACACGGAAATTTTACTTGAAGCAAGTAAAGCGATCGGTTTGGAAGTAAATCCCGAAAAGACAAAGTATATGATTATGTCTCGTGACGGGAATATTGTACGAATTGGAAATATAAATATTGGAGATTTATCCTTCGAAGGGGTGGAAAATTCAAATATCTTGGAGCAACAGTAACAAATATAAATGACACTCGGGAGGAAATTAAACGCAGAATAAATATGGGAAATGCGTGTTATTATTCGGTTGAGAAGCTTTTATCATCCAGTCTGCTGTCCAAAAATCTGAAAGTTAGAATTTATAAAACAGTTATATTACCGGTTCTTCTATATGGCTGTGAAACTTGGACTCTCACTCTGAGAGAGGAACATAGGTTAAGGGTGTTTGAGAATAAGGTGCTTAGGAAAATATTTGGGGCTAAACGGGATGAAGTTACAGGAGAATGGAGAAAGTTACACAACACAGAACTGCACGCATTGTATTCTTCACCTGACATAATTAGGAACTTGAAATCCAGACGTTTGAGATGGGCAGGGCATGTAGCACGTATGGGCGAATCCAGAAATGCATATAGAGTGTTAGTTGGGAGACCGGAGGGAAAAAGACCTTTAGGGAGGCCGAGACGTAGATGGGAGGATAATATTAAAATGGATTTGAGGGAGGTGGGGTATGATAATAGAGACTGGATTAATCATGCACAGGATAGGGACCGATGGCGGACTTATGTGAGGGCGGCAATGAACCTTCGGGTTCCTTAAAAGCCATTTGTAAGTAAGTATGTAAGGCGTATAATCTTGGTAATTATGGCACAAGTGAATGTGAGCGTAAGCGAGCGCGCTAATTTTTCACGAGTGTTTGTAATAATTGGCTATACACGTGTTACAAACAAAGTTTTATGCAATTCTAGCATTAAAATATCTAAAGAAAGCTATTATAAATTTACTAAATTTAATGTTATGACGCAGTAGAGACATGAGTACTAGATATGAATCAATATACTGGTTGCTAAGTAACTGTTTCTAAGACAGTATTATTTTGTTGTTGTTTTGAAGCTTTTTTCTTACAGGTACGTTGTGTAAAATTGTGTTGTGAAGGCGGTGATGACGTCATCGATTACTAGTTGCAAGATAATCATTTCTGGCACCAGTGCCAGAATTAGGACTTATTCCATCTTCAAGAAATATATTCATAACTAGCCGTACCCGTGCGCTCCGCTGCACCTGTTAGAAATAAAATATATAAAGTAATTACATAATTAAAATAGGACGTTTGATCCAGGGAACAACTTTTACAACAGCGCAAGATAATCTGCTTCGCTCATTACCCATTTTTTTGCATTGCATTTATTGCATATATATTTATGTAATTTAACACGATTCAATTGAGCATAGTTAAAATATGAATTATAAAATAATGGATTGCTAAGCTAACGTACTATTACTGCATACTAAATCAATACACTCTCCTTGTTCGTTAATTCTCTGAGATTAAAATGAGTGTACATAAATATTATTTTAAGAAATGCAGAAAACGAATGTACAAAATAGCCTATCAAATTTTCTGTGCATAAGAAGCTATTTTAATCTTACCTGTCCTCGATTTACTCAGACGTTACTGTAATAACATTATAGTATTATGTCCGTCTAGAGAAACTACACTTTCCAGTGGTGAAATAATAATAATTAATTATACAAATCAGTTAATTTAGCTTCTGATACTACTTCATACAAATGCAGAAACATTCTCTGTAGGCTATGTTTAATAGCTTTCGATTTTTGATGTCCAAGGCCCCTGTTTCGATTGTTTTTGTTCAAGGCCCCTTATAGACGAAGCCATTTGTTCTTAATTCATAGCACCATCGTAGATGGCGTTATTTTAATTTTAAAACTCATTTATCTCATTAAATATCAGTCCTATCAAAATTTTATAAAGAATAAAACTTATCGGAAATCATTTTTAAAGAAACGTTTGTTATGTAACATTTTTCACAAAAATCAATAATAAGCGAGATATTTCGATTTGTTTAATTCAGGCCCCCTTATAACTCCCCTTTTAAATAAAGTATTTTGAATTCCATATAGCCTAAAATCTAAGTTACAACGAACTTAATTTATATTCCAATTTTCATATAAATCGGTTCAGCCATTATCGCGTGAAAAGGTAACAAACATACAGACAGACATACAAACAAAAATGTCAAAAATGCGATTTTCGGTTTCAGGGTGGTTGATTATATATGTTAGGACCAATTATTTTTGGAAAATCGAAAATTACCAGAAAAAATTTCGGCTACAGATTTATTATTAGTATAGATTTAAAAGGAGTGAAAAACGTGTTTATAAATTGTACGTATAGTGATGCCGAAATTTTTTCTCGAAATTGGGAAATTGTTTGGTGTTTGTAGGGAAGATTTATTTACTGAACCTCAGAGCACGGACTCTACCTCAGTATTATGTTTACTCCTGTAAAGACAATTTTATTCTTCAGGGAGACTGGAGTAAATAATGGTTTCTCACACAAGTATGCTGATGCAAATGGAATTGTGTTGTATTGAAATTCGATAAACCTCTGGATGTACTTGTGGGTGACGCATGCAGCCAGGATTGCAGCAATGTCTTTGCAGGAAACACGCTTTTGAGCTCGAATCGGAAAATAATTCTAATAATTCTAACTGTTCTTTTTTTTTTTTTGATAGACAGACATACAAGCAAGCATTTAAAAAGCTCGATTTTTGGTTTCAACACCAATTATTTTTTAAAAATAAAAAATTACCAGAAAAATTTTGGTTACAGATTTATTAATAGTGTAGATTAAACGAGACAAATTTCTTGTAAAGGCGCTGTTGCCATGGATAACAAAAACGCTACGAACTTATGCATAACCTAAAATAGTCCAATGCATTTTAAATATGTTTTGTGCGAGATCGTGCGTATTTGCTTGTTTTCCGCACAGAACCAATACGCGGTAAGTGTGAAATACCACATTCAGTATTCCCAACGTAACACACATAACAATTTCCCTCTTCTTACCGCTTAAGCGCGACATCCATTTTATTGCTTTAGGCTTTTAACATATTATTTTTAGAGACGTTTAACATAGTAATAATTATAAATTGGAAACTTACCACTGCAATTTCACCTAAATTGCAATGTTAATTATTGTGTTTTAAATATTTTCAAAAATTAAATAAAGTCTACTACTCCACGAAAACTATTGTATTCCTGATACAAGTAACATTAAGGAAGCCGTGAAAAAATCAACGAGATTCCAGATGCCGATGTTATTACTGCAATATGTTATATAAATAACATTGTTAAAATATTAAAGTGAAAAATAAATCATTACATAACCTTACCGTTTGTTTTAAGTTCGCATTTATAGACTGGGGGAAAAAAAAGACAAACGTATATCACGGCCTGCTGGAGTATAGTAAACACAGAAAACATTTTATAGCAACAATGTTGAAGAAAGATATTTTGGTGTTCCGAAGTTGCCGTCATTAAACAGACACCAACATGGATATTTCATTGCAACTAATTAGAAATTCGTCTTTCAGGTATGTAATAAACGATCTTCGCACAAAATAATGTACGATACACGAGCGGTATGTTTGTTTTCATGTTGTCGGAAATTAAAAAAGCTCAACTACGTTTCGCTTTTTCAATCTTTTTCTCGACCATGAAAACGTCAACATACCGCTCTTGTAACGTATATTACTATTTTCGCCGATCGTGTTTTTAACAACTTTACCGGTGTTGTTGGTAGGCCTTGTAAGTTAAACTTGCGTCAAGTGTTTAACTTTTGTTTATTTACTTAAAAATAACGAACTATCAGTGTCGCGCACCACTATGTTCTATGAGGAAATAACTAAATGTTTTATTATATTTTTACTCTTTCTCCAGATCAATGGAAGGAGTCCATAATTGTACCTATTTTTAAAAAGGGGGACAAAACCAACTGTGGTAACTTTCGAGGAATATCACTTCTGTTGACGTCGTACAAAATTTTGTCCAATATTCTTTTGAGGAGATTAACTCCGTACGTAGATGAAATTATTGGGGATCATCAGTGCGGTTTTCGGCGTAATAGATCGACTATTGATCAGATTTTTTGTATTCGGCAGATAATGGAGAAAAAATGGGAGTATAAGGGTACAGTACATCAGTTATTCATAGATTTCAAAAAGGCATATGACTCGGTTAAGAGGGAAGTATTATATGATATTCTTATTGAATTTGGTATTCCCAAGAAACTAGTTCGATTAATTAAAATGTGTCTCAGTGAAACATACAGCAGAGTCCGTATAGGTCAGTTTCTATCTGATCCTTTTCCAATTCACTGCGGGCTAAAGCAGGGAGATGCACTATCACCTTTACTTTTTAACTTCGCTATAGAATATGCCATTAGGAAAGTTCAGGATAACAGGCAGGGTTTGGAATTGAACGGGCTACATCAGCTTCTTGTCTATGCGGATGACGTGAATATGTTAGGAGAAAATACACAAACGGTTAGGGAAAACACGGAAATTTTACTTGAAGCAAGTAAAGCGATCGGTTTGGAAGTAAATCCCGAAAAGACAAAGTATATGATTATGTCTCGTGACGGGAATATTGTACGAAATGGAAATATAAATATTGGAGATTTATCCTTCGAAGAGGTGGAAAAATTCAAATATCTTGGAGCAACAGTAACAAATATAAATGACACTCGGGAGGAAATTAAACGCAGAATAAATATGGGAAATGCGTGTTATTATTCGGTTGAGAAGCTCTTATCATCCAGTCTGCTCTCCAAAAATCTGAAAGTTAGAATTTATAAAACAGTTGTATTACCGGTTGTTCTATATGGCTGTGAAACTTGGACTCTCACTCTGAGAGAGGAACATAGGTTAAGGGTGGTTGAGAATAAGGTGCTTAGGAAAATATTTGGGGCTAAGCGGGATGAAGTTACAGGAGAATGGAGAAAGTTACACAACACAGAACTGCACACATTGTATTCTTCACCTGACATAATTAGGAACTTGAAATCCAGACGTTTGAGATGGGCAGGGCATGTAGCACGTATGGGCGAATCCAGAAATGCATATAGAGTGTTAGTTGGGAGACCGGAAGGAAAAAGACCTTTAGGGAGGCCGAGACGTAGATGGGAGGATAATATTAAAATGGATTTGAGGGAGGTGGGATATGATGATAGAGACTGGCTTAATCTTGCACAGGATAGGGACCGATGGCGGGCTTATGTGAGGGCGGCAATGAACCTTCGGGTTCCTTAAAAGCCATTTGTAAGTAAGTAAGTGGAGATTTGTAAGAAAACAGGAATTAATGTAGGTAAGACGTAAGAGTGAAAACCATTTCTGACGACTTTTGATTGTTGCTCTGAGCTCCACTCGTGGGGTGGTGGCTGAACGCGAAAACATCTATGGAGTAAAATACGTATTCAAGCATTAACCTATAGGCATACCGGTATGCAATTTATTTACACTGATATATAATTAATGTCACCTACAAACATTTTCTACATGCTATTTATTTACATTGATGTACTGTATGATTAATTTGTCACCTACCTACTTCTTTGAAGACAAAACTAAACTTTCTATAATTTATTTTATTACAAAATTTTCACAATCTCCGTCGAATAATAACAAATGAATGTCACCTATCGACAAATACGAATAATAACAAATGAATGACACTTATTGACAAATAACAAATAACAAACGGCGATGAAAATATTAGCGTCCAAAACCAAACTATTTAATTAAATTAAAAATTATTAATTTTTCATAGAAATTTTAATAACTTTGAAAGGTATATACATAAATATAGAACTAAAAATATGAATTCTCTACGTTTGTCTGAACCAAAATGCAAAACCAATGCAGCTTTTTATCATAGCATGAGTCAAGGTCCCAGATTATTAAACAAATTTTATTCCAATAATATTTCAACCACGAATCCTCTCCAAATTAATAAAAAAAATTTAAAAAAATTGTACAGGATTTATAGTTTAGGTTTAAACATAATAAACACTATTTAATCTGTATTCACTCTGAATTTTAATTTTATTTTTGTCTGTATTGGAATCCCCTCCGGAGCACGAGTCTTACTAATTCAGGAGTGGGCTAGTTTATCTTTAATTGTTTTATTAATTTGTATTCATTTCAAACTTACTAGCAATAATAAATAAATAAATAAATAAATAAATAAATAAATAAATAAATAAAATAAATGTGTTAAGTGCGTAACAGAACCTAGGAAATAGAGAAAACTCAACTTCGTCTCATCTTCTGTAACTTTTCCTCGCTTCTACTATAATGCACTTACCACGCTTGTATCACAATATAGTCCACATCTGTGGAGTAACGGCTAGCGCGTCTAGCCGCGAAACCAGGTGGCCCGGATTCGATTCCCGGTCGAGGCAAGTTACCTGGTTGAGGTTTTTTCCGGGGTTTTCCCTCAACCCAATATGAGCACAAATTTAATTTAATTTAATTTATTTATTTAAATTTAAATATACAGAATAAAGAATATAATTACAAACAAACAAGAGAAATAGAAATAAAATAATACAATCAATATAAAAAAGGAGATACAGTAGTATTAACAAAATTTGAGACCGAATGAGCAGCGCTCGTGTTCGGTCGCAGTTCAGATATAATATTAATAGGCCTATAAGAGAATATAAAATAAAATAAAATAGGAAATAGAATTAAAATTACAGTTACAGAAATTATATAATACAATATTAAGTAAGACAAAATATAGAATATAAAAAAATTAATAATAAAAATAAATAAGTAAAATAAAATAGGAACTAAATTTTAAATTACAGCGGCAATGGAATTATGTAATATAATATTAACACTAAAGAAGAATAATATCGCACGTGAAAAGTAGGACTATATATATATATATATATATATATATATATATTTTTTTTTTTCAAAATTATAGAATACAAATATAATATAGGTTGATTAATTCATACACATAGGCTATAAATTTATTTAATCAAATTGAAGATATTAACACGTTTCTAATTTTCTTGTTATATGTTAGTGGGTTACATGTTAGAAGTTCTGGGTGTAATTTAATTAAAGCATTGTACAACCAAGGCCAAAATTAATGCTATGCTTTAGACCAGCAGATGTGAGACATTTAGGTTCTACTAAGTTGAATTAATATTTCGTCTTGTGTCATAATTATGTGCTTGTAATACAAAGTTATTAAGATTTTTATGATAAAATTTTAACTGCGTATACTTATAAATTTGTTCAATATTAAATGCATTAAATTCAGAATAAATTAATTTAGTTGGATAATCGAAACGTTTCTTCAAACAAATTTTAATTATTCGTTTTTGTAGTAAATTTAACGGACTAAGATTAATTTTAGTACTTCCACCCCAAACAATTATACCATATTGAATGATAGACTGAATAATGGCCGAATAAACATTTCGTAGAACTCTAATGGGTAAGTAGCATCGAAGATTAACGAATTTATAAATAATGCTGGGTAACTTTCGGCGCTGGACCCCGGACTCATTTCACCGGCATTATCACCTTCATCTCATTCAGACGCTAAATAACCTAAGCTGTTGATAAAGCGTCGTAAAATAACCTACTAAAATAAATAAAAGTATCACAATATACAGGGACATCATTTTATTTTTACTTGCATTTTTATTGTACCTGCATTTCTGAATGTACTTCACTCTCACCCCTTCACTAATGTCCTTGCTCCCGTCAGACACACAGACTTACGGCCGCTGTTGCATTCGAAGTCTTCAAGCAGTGAAGTAAACTCTGCAGTGTATAGTGTGTTTCAGATATATGATTGCGTTTTCTATAGAAGAAAGAACCTATATTAATAATACGATAAATTCAATTTCAGAGAATATGCTTCAAAATGTTTTTAATAATATGCGTACTGAATTGAAGCCTGCATTGTAATGAACGGCAACCATTTTCAGCAACTTGTTTAAAAATTCAGATTAGCTTTTTTTGAATTGAGGTGGCTAGAAGCAAAGGAATGCTAGTGACATTTGTAATAACATGAGTTAAGTGCGTCCAGTGTAAGCTAAAGTATCTAACATTTTAGTGGCAAAGGGATATTTTAATCGCATCACACATTAAAATTTAAATAAAAATTTCGACGATTTTTCGAAAGCTTAAATATTTAAACCCCATTTTCTCAAAAGTAACTTAAGTGCACTTACAGCCCTTTACTTTACTCAATTTAAATGCACTCTGTATATTGTATGTTAACATCAATAATTAATATGCTAAATTAAATATACATTACATAACGAACATAGCCGCCTGAAAAGTTGAGTTTTTGAAAAAAAAAATGTTACTACTCTACTGTATTTTGATAAATTCCGTAAAAGTGATGATCAAACTGAAAATCGTAATATCGTATTTCCCTACGACATACATGGATACACTACTTTTCTCTCCTCCTATACCTAGTAAAATGATTTGTTTACAAATTGCACTAGTAACATCAAACTCCTGTAATGGAAGGGGGCAACAGTGTTTCCGAGTATAGCCAGGTTAATGTTAAAAATGTTGGTAAAAATAAAGTGATGTCCCTGTACTATTTCATTCTGGTACTTTGAGAACAAGTGACACTTACTTACTTACAAATGGCTTTTAAGGAACCCGAAGGTTCATTGCCGCCCTCACATAAGCCCGCCAGCGATCCCTATCCTGTGCAAGATTAATCCAGTCTCTATCATCATACCCCACCTCCCTCAAATCCATTTTAATATTATCCTCCCATCTACGTCTCGGCCTCCCTAAAGGTCTTTTTCCCTCCGGTCTCCCAACTAACACTCTATATGCATTTCTGGATTCGCCCATACGTGCTACATGCCCTGCCCATCTCAAACGTCTGGATTTAATGTTCCTAATTATGTCAGGTGAAGAATACAATGCGTGCAGTTCTGTGTTGTGTAACTTTCTCCATTCTCCTGTAACTTCATCCCGCTTAGCCCCAAATATTATCCTTAGCACCTTATTCTCAAACACCCTGAACCTATGTTCCTCTCTCAGAGTGAGAGTCCAAGTTTCACAACCATACAGAACAACCGGTAATATAACTGTTTTATAAATTCTAACTTTCAGGTTTTTTGACAGCAGACTAGATGATGAAAGCTTCTCAACCGAATAATAACACGCATTTCCCATATTTATTCTGCGTTTAATTTCCTCCCGAGTGTCATTTATATTTGTTACTGTTGCTCCAAGATATTTGAATTTTTCCACCTCTTCGAAGGATAAATCTCCAATTTTTATATTTCCATTTCGTACAATATTCTGGTCACGAGACATAATCATATACTTTGTCTTTTCGGGATTTACTTCCAAACCGATCGCTCTACTTGCTTCAAGTAAAATGAGAACAAGTGACACTGAAAAGAGAAATCACGAACGTATTGCGTTGTTCGAAAAATGCGATAAAAGAAGCAAGATGTTCGATGTCCAGTGCAAACAGACTCTCGCACCCTATACCTGTGTTATATATTCCCACATGCAGAGTGGGGGTGTCACGTGTGGGAAATGTCCTAGCAGGAATACGAAACAAGACTGACGGCGGCGGACCCGCTAAAAGCATCACACGCCCACTGGATGAGGCAATTAATACGTGCGCTCTGGCTGGCGTAAAACAAATTAACTACGAAAATTTTTAACTAAATTACCGTGGCATAATGGTCACTTAGAGTCAAGCTTACCTCTGACTTGCGGTTAGATAATTAAAAACCCGAAGTGGAAAATGCCAAAGTTAATAACCACTTCTCGCACACTTTTATTGCAGCAGATTTAAATGTTTACCTACATACGGTACCACCGTTTTATTCCCTTACCATTAAAAGGCACTTTCACTGTCCGCAGGTATACTACCGGCTTCCATCATGTGGCCTGCAAGTTGGGCACAAAATAATAAATTAAAATGTCACTTATCACTACCATTAACTGTTAAATATTATATAGATTATTAAAAAACGCTATGCTGTTCGTGATTGTTATTGTGTACATGGATGGAACTGTAAGGATATTTAGGATCTGAAATAAGAGTTAAATATATATATATATATATATACATACTAGGTTCAAAAAGTTCCCGGAATTTGCTAGCATCATAGAAACAACGTACCTTAAACACTATTCTACAGCATTCCCTTCAAAATAGTTGCCTTCCGCAACAACACACTTTTGCCAACGCGTGTAGAGTTCCTGGAAGCAGGCCTGGAAGCCATTTTGTGAAACCCGTCTTAGTGCTCTCGTCGCGTTTGCGATAACCTCTTCAGCATTGAATCTCCGTCCTTTCAGATGACTTTTCAGACGGGGAAACAGAAAGTAATCAGGTGGTGAGAGATCAGGAGAGTATGGTGGGTGATCCAAAGCAGTTATGTTGTGCCTGGCAAGAAAATTCTTTACAATAATTGCGCGATGAGGAGGTGCATTGTCATGCATAAGGAACCAGTTGTTTTCTACCCCACTTTTCTGGACGTTTCCTTCTCACTGCGTCCCAGAGGCGACGGAGGGTTTCTACGTACAATTCTTTCGTTACAGTACGACCTTCTGGAATGAACTCATGGTGCATGAGACCCTGAGAGTCGAAGAAAACTTCCAACATAACTTTGCTTTAAGTGTGCTTAAATGCGACAGGCTCATGTCAGTAGATTTACTGGCATGTGAAAGAACTCCTGCGGGACAAAATTCCGGCACATCCGGCGATGCTGATATAACCTCTGCAGTTGCGAGCGTCGTTAAATAAAACATAACATTTAAAATAACTTTGCCTTTGGAAGTGTCCCTAGGAAATTTTTGCTTCCGAGGAGATGTTTTCGATTTCCACTCAGATGACTGTCGTTTAGGGACTGGGTCGTACAAGTAGCACCAGTTTCATTTTGTTTAAGAAATCACCATCTTCATCAGCCATACTGATCATGTCCCCAGCAAAACACAGAACTTGATGTTTGTACTTTGCTCTGTGGACATAATTACAAAATGCGACGAACAAACAAAACACTATGATAAACAATTGCCTACAACTCAAAACCAATAATTGCCATTATCAGCAAACTTTAAGGAAATGACATCATGAATGTTACCAACAAAACAAATGTATAATATCCCTTGTTATATATTAATACGAAAAATGGTAGTAAAATTCCGGGAACTTTTTGAACCTAGTATATATATATATATATATATATATATATATATATATATTTTTTTTTTTAAATTTCTGTCTTTATACTCTTTGCATTTACATTTAAGGGTACCCATGAGTGAATTTTGAACAAAATCTCCCAAAAATCGTAATTCTTGTTTTGTTTTGTTTTTTTTGACATTACATACAATACTACAAGGCATATCAAAAGTCCGGTAACACTTTCAATATTTTATTACACAAAAACTACTAATGATAGCACTTTCAAACACACGTCAGTTTAAAGTCACAGTCCTATCGAGGTATTCAATGATTCTGTGAGGTTTATGTGTATCCCAAACACGACAGTTATGCTTGTTAATTTTCCCACTCGTATGGAATGTCGCTTCGTCGCTGAAAATTAAGCGGCTGAATAATTCATCGTCATTGAACATGAGCGTGAGTCACCAAAGGTGAATGTTTTCTGCGCGTTGTCACAACGAAAACTGTACGGACCTTTCTTCTTTATTGAAGCTACTTTGACTGAACAGTCATATCTGGACATGTTGGAGCAATGGTTGGTGCCTCAACTCAGACGAGATCTCGATGACGATTTCATCTTTCAGCAAGATGGGGCTCCGCCACATTTCCACAATGCAGTTCGTGCTTACCTGACTACGGAGATGTCTGATCGTTGGATAGGACGTGCTGGAGTAGGGGACAGATGTTTCATGACATGGCCACCAAGGTCACCCGGTATGACTGCATGTGACGTTTTTCTATGGGGGTAGCTAAAGGACCGTGTGTTTGTACAGCCTTTGCCACGTGATTTAGAGGAACTAAAAACCAGTATTCGAGAAGCTGCCGCCACGGTCACAGAGGATATGTTGAAAAGGGTATGGGAAGAGTTTGATTATCGTTTGGACATCTGCCGAGTCACTCGTGGTTCACACAGTGGATCTCTGTAAGGTGTAAGCAGAACTTTGAGAGTTTGACTTTAAACTGACGTGTGTTTGAAAGTGCTATCATTAGTAGTTTTTGTGTAATAAAATATTGAAAGTGTTACCGGACTTTGGATATGCCCTGTACTTACCTCCCTCTATTAAGAAGTAGCACCACCATACGGTAATCCCAGTTTAAGCCCATACGGCAATTTTAAAAATCCCGTGGATCTTTAAATTCCAGCTGCGACACGCTCAGTTTTGCACTGTTTTCTCACACTTGAAATTTTCAGCATTTTCATTCCTATAAAATACACCTTCCGATGAAAATTTTGTGACAGACAGTTGAAAGTTGGTATTTAAGTTCACGGATATGTAATAAATAAAAATTGCTTTGAGTTTTATGGTGAATACAATTTCAGTATTTCCTGAGCATCTAATAAGGGTGATACAATGTACGTACAAAAATACAAAAATCAAAATGAATATAAACAAGATTACCACCAACTTGCGAGAAGTTAACCAAGGGGTCAGACAATGGTGTCCCTTATCGCCTACTCTTTTTAGTTTGTATCTAGACTAAGCCGTAAGAGAACGGCAAAACAATTTAAAAACATAATTTTATAGGTGATATCATTTTAGAATACTTACTTTTCGCAGACGACCAGTTGGTGTTGGCTGATTCTGAACACAACCTACAGAGAGCAGTCCATTTGTTCATTTCACACAGGAAAACTAAAGTATTTGGTTTCTGCGACAATAATACAATAAGAACTAAAATTGTAATAGAGGATAAGATGACTAAACAAGTAAATTCTATTACTTACCTTGGATGTGATCTCTGTTACATATCCTCCACAGACGTAGAAAACAAGTTAAATAAATTTTTAAGACTTAATGGTACAATTAAACGTACACTCATAGGCCTAAATAAAGTCGACAGACAAATTGTGCTCAAATTTTACAAGGCACTGGCAAATGGTATATAGTTTAGAAACGTGGACCTATCTTGCTTGTGATTTTAAATCGTTCGAACAAACTTCAGAACGGGATTGAATAATTTCAAAGGAAAAATTGTTCCGGGGACAGGTATCGATCCCGGGACCCTTCGCTTAGCGTACGAATGCTCTTCCGACTGAGCTACCCCAGAAACTGTACACGGCACCGTCATAATTTTTTCCTTATATCCACACAACTCAATTGGGCTCACAAGGCACCAGAACTCAATTTTGAGTGCACACAAATACTGTGTGACTTAAACTGTGAGTTGTGTGGATATAAGGGCAAAATTGTGATGGTGTCATGTATAATTCCTGGGGTAGCTCAGTCGGAAGAGCATCGTGCGGTAAGCGAAGGGTCCCGGGCTCGGTACCCGGCCCCGGAACAATTTTTCCTTGAAATTACTCAAACTTGCTTTACAGGGAGCTACTACCTGAAAGCCAGATTTGCATTCAGAACGGGAATTCAGAAAATTTTGTAGACTACGTCAATTCGATAAATACAAAAGTACTTGAATACAATGTGTTTGAAAATGAACTTCAACAGAGAGCATAACATATTAAGATTAAAAACAAGAAGCATAAAGAAAGTCCTATGAAGAAGGGCCGAAGGGCCGAAATAATTATATATAGAATGAACCGTTAGTAATATCATTAATTTCAGGGGATATTCTTTGAGATATTTTGAATTTGAACCAAAACTTTTGATACAATTTTATTCCTTTTTGCTTCCTTTTTGAGAAAGAAATTATTTTATACTAGCCGTACCCGTGCGCTCCGCTGCACCCGTTAGAAATAAATATAAAGTAATTACATAATTAAAATAGGACATATGATCCAGGGAACATTCGTGTTTGATAGAAGGATAAATCGTTTAATATGTTACTTAATTTAAATTGAATCCAAATAATTAAAATGCGATCATTTTGGTCCAGAGACCACTCATTGGTGCAATGACAATTCTTTTAACATGTTTCTAATTTTTATTACATGCAACCATAGTTTAATGAACATTGACATCATTTAGATTTAATGTGTATACTTTATTTTATTTGTTATAGGTTTCCATTGAATTATGGTAATAACTTAATTTTAACCCTTGTTTTCTACGTATTCAGTAAATGGCGCTTGGCCCACTATGGTTCTGAACCCTTCAAATAACTTATATTATATTATATAATATTACATATTATATTATATTATATTATATTATATTATATTATATTATATTATATTATATTATATTATATTATATTATATCAGAAGTTACTATAATAACATTATAGCATTATGACCATCTAGAGAAACTACACTTTCCAATGGTGAAATAATAATTAATTATACAAATCGGTTAATTTAGCTTCCGAAATTACTTCATACAAACACAGAAACATTCTCTGTACGCCATCTTTCATAGCTTTCGATTGTTGCTGTCCAAGGCCTCTTATAGACGAAGTCATTTGTTTTTTATTTCATTATACGGCCTTAGATGGCAGTTATTTTAATTTTAAAACTCATTTATCTCATTAAATATCAGTCCTATCAAACTTTTTCAAGGAATAAAACTTATCGAAAATTATTTTTAAAGAAACTTTTGTTATGTAAAATTTTTCACAAAAATCAATAATAAGCGAGATATTTTGATTTATTTAATTCAGGCCCCCTTATAACCCCCTTTTAAATAATGTATTTTGAATGCCATATAGCCTAAAATCTAAGTTACAACGAACTTAATTTATATTCCAATTTTCATCGAAATCCGTTCATCCATTATCACGTGAAAAGGTAACAAACATACAGACAGACAGACATAAAAAAAAGCGATTTTTGGTTTCAGGGTGGTTAATTATATATGTTAGGACCAATTATTTTTGGAAAATCAAAAATTACCAGAAAAATGTCGGCTACAGATTTATTATTAGTATAGATGAAACATTTCATAGCGTATTTTGGGAAAGCATTTGATTCAATTCTCAGTATTTTCAGTCAGTTGAAGAGAGCAGGGTGTTATAATAAATGATTGAAAGAATTTTAGTTTTGTCCTTTAAATGTGTAGAAACTTGATCCCAATAAATGTAACATTTTAAAATCCCTTTTCAGAACCAAAAGTTACATTTGTTCAGATCAAATTTCTGTACATTTAAAGAACGAAACTAAATTCTTTCAATTAATTATCATAATACACTGCTCTCTTAAACTGACTGAGCATATTGGGAATTAAATCAATGGAGTTCCTAAAATACGCTATGAAATGTTTCATATGAAATAATTTTTATCTCGAAAATAAAGCAAAAACTATCAAAATTGCATTAAACTTTTTTGTTTAAAATATCTCAAAGAATAACCCCTCGAAATTAAGGACGTTACTTTCGATTCACACTGTACATATTACGACATATATGTTGATTGATTGAAGATGATTATAATTAAGACGACGATAATGAATCAGAGTAATTAATAGATACATAAATCATAATTACTTAAGATGATAACATCGATTTATATCCATCTATATAAGAAACATTTTTTTTTTCAATATTCACTGCCTTAATAATTGATACAATGCAGGTTTTTAAGCAGATAAAATACGGATTCCTTTCTTTGATCAGAAAGGCAGGACTCTTCTTCCTCTCGTCAAAGCACGTAAGCAAGGACTCTCTTCCATGCTGTTTCAATATTCAATCTCTTACGAGTTGTCTTTCAAGGGAAAACGTCAAAGCACTACCTCGATATCAAAAGAGAACTTCTTTTGTTTTCTTTATTCATCAAAATCTATTTTACGGCCATCATTATCATTATTATTCATATATAACGTAAAGAGAAGAGGAAACTTAATGGAAATATGAAACAAAAGCTTAGAGTTCGGAGGAAGATGATTTGCATGTCAAGAGCTTTGCCTATGTACAGGGGAATAGCCCCGATGAAGTAATGGCCGTGGAGAAACTATCGCCCTCCGTAGTCAATTGAACACGTCGCCATGTCAACACCATTACTTTCTTCTGTGTGTATTGTACAGGTAGGACCATAAGTCACGTTACCCTTCCCTAATTTGTTTATTTCGCAACATAGTAACGACTCATATACATACACATACCTTATTTATCCAGGAGGTTTGTGTGCACCATCGTTATCATGACATAACTGAATACGATGCCATGTTCGACGGGAGGTTTTGCGAAGAAAATCTTCTATTATATTTCTGAATGCTTCTTACTTACTTACTTACTGGCTTTTAAGGAACCCGTAGGTTCATTGCCGCCCTCACATAAGCCCGCCATTGGTCCCTATCCTGAGCAAGATTAATCCAGTCTCTACCATCATATCTCACCTCCCTCAAATCCATTTTAATATTATCTCCCCATCTACGTCTCGGCCTCCCCAAAGGTCTCGTTCCCTCCGGCCTCCCAACTAACACTCTATATGCATTTCTGGATTCGCCTATACGTGCTACATGTCCTGCCCATCTCAAACGTCTGGATTTTATGTTCCTAATTATGTCAGGTGAAGAATACAATGCGTGCAGTTCTGTGTTGTGTAACTTTCTCCATTCTCCTGTAACTTCATCCCGCTTAGCCCCAAATATTTTCCTAAGAACCTTATTCTCAAACACCCTTAATCTCTGTTCCTCTCTCAAAGTGAGAGTCCAAGTTTCACAACCATACAGAACAACCGGTAATATAACTGTTTTATAAATTCTAACTTTCAGACTTTTTGACAGAAGACTAGATGACAAAAGCTTCTCAATAATAACAGGCATTTCCCATATTTATTCTGCGTTTAATTTCCTCCCGAGTGTCATTTAGATTTGTTACTGTTGCTCCAAGATATTTGAATTTTTCCACCTCTTCGAAGAATAAATCTCCGATTTTTATAGTTCCATTTCGTACAATATTCTCGTCACGAGACATAATCATATACTTAGTCTTTTCGGGATTTACTTCCAACCCTATCGCTCTACTTGCTTCAACAAGAATTTCCGCGTTTTCCCTAATTGTTTGTGGATTTTCTCCTAACATATTCACGTCATCCGCATAGACAAGAAGCTGATGTAACCCATTCAATTCCAAACCCTCTGTGTTATCCTGAACTTTTCTAATGGCATATTCTAGAGCGAAGTTAAAAAGTAAAGGTGATAGTGCATCTCCCTGCTTTAGCCCGCAGTGAATTGGAAAAGCATCAGATAGAAACTGGTCTATACGGACTCTGCTGTAAGTTTCACTAAGACACATTTTAATTAATCGAACTAGTTTCTTGGGAATACCAAATTCAATAAGAATATTATATAAAACTTCTCTCTTAACCGAGTCATACGCTTTTTTTTTCAAATCTATGAATAACTGATGCACTGTACCCTTACACTCCCATTTTTTCTCCAATATCTGTCGAATACAAAAAATCTAATCAATAGTCGATCTATTACGCCTAAAACCACACTGATGGTCCCCAATAACTTCATCTACATATGGAGTTAATCTTCTCAAAAGGATATTCGACATAATTTTGTACGACGTCAACAAAAGTGATATTCCTCGAAAGTTAGTACAGTTAGTCTTGTCCCCCTTCTTAAAAATAGGTACGATTATGGACTCCTTCCATTGTTCTGGTACAATTTCCTTTTCCCAAATTGCAAGTACAAGTTTATAAATTTCGCTAGATACTGCCCTTCCACCCTCTTGTATTAATTCTGCTGGAATTTGATCAATACCTGGAGACTTGTACTTTTTCAGATTTTCTGTCGCAAATTCGACTTCAGAAAGTGTGTGTTCGGGTATAAATGGCTCAGCAGTTTGTATTTCAATTTCGTCCCGATCATTCTGAATGCTTCTGCCACAGCAAAGTTGCAATTGATTGACTTAAAAATAATAAAATATTTAAAATATCACAAAGGTAATGTGACTTATGGGCCTACCTGTACTTGCCCGTTATTCTTTTGTTATTATTGATTTTTTTTTCTTGTCTGGTTACTCATTCTTTCTCTTTCCTAATAGTGATAAAACATTGTTGAAATATGCCAGATTATTGAAGTGTTCAAATCTTTTGCAATTTAAAAAAAATGAAGTAGGATAAAGCTAGTTTAATTAATTTATTTTTTTAAATTTTAGTAGGTTATTTTACGACGCTGTATCAACATCTTAGGTTATTTAGCGTCTGAATGAGATGAAGGTGATAATGCGGGTGAAATGAGTCCGGGGTCCAGCACCGAAAGTTACTCAACATTTGCTCATATTAGGTTGAGGGAAAACCCCGGAAAAACCTCAACCAGGTAACTTGCCCCAACCGTGAATCGAACCCGTGCCACCTGGTTTCGCTGCCAGACGCGCTAACCGCTACTCCACAGGGCTGCGAGAGATTTGAATGGCAAAAAATGTCAATAAATTGCCAAGTTTATACAAATCAATTTAACTACTAGAATTTGAGGATGACATAGTCATCATTGGGAGATCTCAGAAATATGTGAAAAAATCATTCGCCTTCTTGGAGCTAGGAAAAAAAAAAGAAATAGGATTAGTTATTAACGGAAAAAAAAACTAAATACAGTTTCTACCAGAAGTTTAAGATTACCCCTTCATAAGTGATGCTGCACTCCTGTCCTTAAACTTGTGTGAAACCCTCTTATGTTTATGCAGGGATAAAATGCCTGTGAAAAATGTTTTTTTTTTTTTATTGGAAACCCAATATATCTTACTTTCAAACTGTGGATGATACAAGGTTGTTTCCGATCTCTGATAACGAATTTGAATGACATCATATGCGTCAGGAATCACAAGACAGCTGAACTGTGGCGCGAGGTGACAGACCAGTAGTGAATGATCTCATAGTTACAGTGCACGGCGACTCACAGCAGAAATTCCCAAGAAAATCGAGCCTTTTGGGAAGGGTACATTATGACCCTTTCCAATATCAAGTACAGTTAAGTGAAAATAAAAGAAGCCTGCAATTAACGAGGTTTCGTTAGTTCCAAGAAAGGCATCTTCTGTGTACTTAATAAGATTGGTAAAGCTCGAATGGAATTAATTTGTATCATCTCGTGGGGTGCGGCGACTTGTGACGAGGAGTGGATTTGCTTGCTTTTTCCACTCTGGAATTAATCCCATACACGCATTTACCTTACCTGGAGGTAAGTCTTTGCAAACCCAAATCCAGAGGCAAGGCTCTAGACTTCTAGGACTGCTTGAAATTTTCCGACAGCAGCGCTCTCAAAATTAAGCGGCAGATAAAGTAAACATAGAAACAAATGATATTGCAAGCATCTGATCTAGATTTCTTTGTTATGTTTTGCAGTTTTCTGTAGCGAAATGGCGGCAAGCTATGAAAGCTAAGATTCAAGGAAAGGAACTATTATTATCATACATTTTTCTTAGAATATATATAAATGAATAAATCTTTTCCATGCTTATGGAAAATCAAAAAAGTTATAACACTTGTAAAGCGAAACCATAGATATACTATTTGAAAATAACGCTAAGGAATCTCGAACAAATGAACGTAGAACGACGGAGAAATTGTATTTCTCAATAGTGATCGCATTTCTCCATGAAAAATAATTGACTTCAACGACCTCTTACGCTTTCTTGGACAACCATACGTCGAGATAAGTCTGAGTATGTATGGGCAATTATCCAATTCAGACATACCTCCCGGGATTGTCTGTGGTAAGTCTTTGCATATGGGGCCCTTTATATTCAATTAATTATTATAGAGGAACCACAATCTAGTATATACAGACACGAAGCTCAATACATAGTAAATATCCATCCATAAATAGTTGCTCACCACTAGGATCGCTATTATCACGTCATTACAGACAATGTGAAATAGAACCGGCACAGTCTATTGTTCCTAGCACCCTCACAACTCAAGCTTCGTGACTGTATATATTAGACTGTGGAGGAACTCCAATTCATGATAGTCTTCAACTGTTTTTTGTTTCTGTATGAATATTGACATAAAATCCACACAATTTTACTTACCGCACGCTTTTACTTACAGCGCTCCTGTTACCATGGCAGCCACTCGAATTCGCTATGATCAACTTACAGACATTAAAGCAGCAATGGTAAGTACAACATACAACACTATTGAGCAAATAAAATATCATTTCTTCCAAAATTGTTGATTTTACGCTTGCAAACTTTCTATCATAATTTTTCCAGGAATTTGTTCTTTCATGGTTTTGCCAGACAATGTCTGGTTTGTTTTTAAATAAGTTCGTAATTCATTCTTTCATATCTTAGTAACCTGTCTAATGCAAGCGACGCACGTTGACAGAATGGCTAGAACAACCGTTTTCATCCCGGAGACTTGTTTCGATTCGTAGTTATGCGACGAATTTGTGGTAAATAAAATCAGTGTTATGTAAGATTTTCTAGGAATACCGACCAGTCTTGCGTCACTTCACAATTATTCCGTAATTGAAACAAAAAAAAAAATCATCGGTAAACTTCTACATCGTATTACATTTCCAATAAATCAATCCATAGAATTCCCACGATGGATGTTGTACGGTAAAACTAACAATATACAAATGTGAAATTGACAGTGAAACCTAAATGTTCAGTGATACCAATGCGTGGAAATAAGAAAAGGTGAATTGTAGTACTGTCGAGCAAAATTTACCACAATACAGTGAAACTTCCCTTAACGGACACTTCCCAATAGCGGACTCCTCTCAATAGCGGACATTTTAA
The DNA here is from genome assembly GCF_040183065.1 of Periplaneta americana. Lineage (NCBI taxonomy): Eukaryota > Metazoa > Arthropoda > Insecta > Blattodea > Blattidae > Periplaneta > Periplaneta americana. The sequence goes on along the minus strand of NC_091123.1, from coordinate 28,540,663 downwards.
AATTCCCCTGCAAAATAGCATTGGCCCTTATGATAAAATTCTTCCAAATAGCGGACATACTCGACGCGGACACTGAAATGTATCTCCCAACAACAATTACAAGTTCCAAATAACGGACAGCGTGAATGAAAGAAAAGAAAAAGACGGTTGTAAATTAAACGGAATTCTTTGCAACAACCATTATCGTGCATTTGAACATTCTTGTACTTTATTGAAGGTGAGCAGCACATTTGTTGATTATGATACTGTACGTGAGCAGCCCGTACTTTCTTAGTTTGTCAAGTTGAGTGTTCGGAAGTACAGTCACATTAAACATGTCACAAAAACGTAAACGTTTGTCACTAAAAGAGAAAGTGGATATTGTAAAGCATAGTGAGAAGGAGAAATTAAATGTTCGTGACAAAGTTTAATGTGGGAAATCTCAGGTTGGTGAAATTTTGAAAAACAAGGATATTTTAAAATCATACACTGAGAATGCAAATGAGAACACAAAGAGAGCTTTTCCTAAAACTGAGGGGCTTGCCATTGACAATTTACCATATGAAGGGTTTGATTTATTATTTTTATTTTATTGGGCTATTTTACGACGCTGTATCAACATCTAGGTTATTTAGCGTCTGAGTGAAATGAAGGTGATAATGCCGGTGAAATGAGTCCGGGGTCCAGCACCGAAAGTTACCCAGCATTTGCTCGTATTGGGTTGAGGGAAAATCCAGGAAAAAACCTCAACCAGGTAACTTTCCCCGACCGGGATTCGAACCCGGGCCACCTGGTTTCGCGGCCAGACGCGCTGACCGTTACTCCACAGGTGTGGAGTGAAGAGTTTGATGAGAGAGACATTTTCAACTGTGATGAAACGGGTCTTTTTTTTCGAGCATTGCCAGACTAAACAATGTGTTTGAAGGGTGATTTTCTAAATAGCGGACACTTCTCAATAACGGGCATTTAATTTTTCCCCGGCGGTGTTCGCTAATGGGAAGTTTCACTGTATCAGGCTGAGACCCTTGACGAAAATCTGTACGGGAATCAACATTAAGAAAGGAAAGTGAGCTACTCGATGTCTTCAAACCTGTTAGTATAGTCAGGACTTGGCGTGTACGCACTTTGTATGTAACCTCCATCGCGTACGCAATTACATGACGTATTTTTTACAACTCTCGCACACACTTCCCCCCTCCAAGCCGCCATCACTCTCATCTGTGTTTCAATATAAGTAACACTCTCTCCTTACTGCCCCACCCTCTTCTTCCTGACTCGCCTTTTTCATTCCCGGTTTTTGTTTTTCTCCATCCCTCTTCAATGAAGCAGAGGGCGTGGTTTGCAACGCAAATCTTTTGTTTCTATCCACTGTACTTCATTTCCTATCCCACAATTTTTTTAACCAACCCCAAGTCATTTTTTTGTATTTAAATAATCCTAGCACCATGCCACGTTGAAAATCTACAGTTGCTAGCGGAGGAGTACAGTCACTTCATTGTCACAACTGAGGAAGGGTACTCCGATTGGCACACAAATTTTATCAGAGGAATTCATTCATAGTTTTCTGCCCAAGGGCAGATCTTTCACTGCAAACCTAGGATTCTCCAATCTCTCCTATTTTCTGCCTTCCTCTTTGTCTCCTCATATGATTCGTATATCTTAATGTCGTCTATCATCTGATATCTTCTTCTGCCCCGAACTCTTCTCCCGTTCACCATTCCTTCCAGTGCATCAACAGGCAGTTTCTTTTCAGCCAGTGACCCAACCAATTCCTTTTTTCTCTTCCTAATCAGTTTCAGCATCATTCTTTCTTTACCCACTTTTTCCAAGGAAAAGTTCAAAGAAAAAAAAAACTTCCACCAGAATTCGGAATGCTACATACAAGTACTTAATAGATACCGGTGTAACTCAGGCGGTAGAGCGTTTGCCTGCCGATTCGGAGTTGCGCTCGGGCGTGGGTTCGATTCCCGCTGGGGATGATACCTGGTTGGGTTTTTTCCGAAGCTTTCTTAACCGTAGGGGGAATGTCAGATAATCTATGGCGAATTCTTGGCCTTATCTCGCCAAATACCGTCTCCCTATCAGCAATCCTATCGACGCTATATTTATTTATTTACTTATTTATTTATTTATTTATTTATTTATTTATTTATTTATTTATTTATTTATTTATTTATTTATTTATTTATTTATTTATTCTGGCGAAGTTAAGGCCGTCAGGCCTTCTCTTCCACTTAGCCAACCGCGTAGTTGATACAGCTTCGTTAAATAACCAAGTAAAAAAAAACAAGTACTTACTGTAGAGTCGGTAATTTGCTGGACTGGCGAATATGCAGCGCTTTGTGCTGTATAATACCAACCACCACAATAATAATAATAATAATAATAATAATAATAATAATAATAATAATAATACAAACTCGAGGATGACAAGGAGAACAAGGGAAATACAAGGATAACAAGGGAACACAAGGAAATCGAGGAGAATACAAGGAGAACAACGGAAATACAAAGAGAAGAAAGGGAAGGCAAGTACAACTAGGGGAAGGCAAAGACAACTAGAGGAAGGCAAGGAGAACAAGGGGATCGCAAGAAAAAGGGTAATGAATGGAGAACAGGAGGAATATATGAGAAAAGGGGAATACACTGAGAAGAACGGAATACATGCAGAAGACGATAAATGGATGGAGAACAAATGAAAGACAAGAAGAACAAGAGGAACACAAAGACAAAAGATGAACGCATGGAACACAAGGGAATGCAAGGAGAATAAGGAAAACAAAAAAAAAAATTATTTATTTATTTTGCTAATAATTGTAACATAAAATATAATATAAACAGAAAAACTTTAGCTCGCCCCTGAAAGAGTAGAACTCGTGCTCAGGGGCGGATTCCTGAATTGAAATTAAGAAGTATATAATACAATTTGTCTTGTGTCTACTACGCAATAAGAATATATAAATTTAAATAAATAAAATCCATACATAACTTTTTTAATTTAATACTAGAATTATTAGAAGTAACAAGATTAGGATATTTAAATATAAATTTATATATGGAAATATAAATATTAATGAAAAACAAGGAAGGAATATAAGGAGAGCAAGGGAAATAGTAGGACAATATATGGAGAAGAATGGGGAGGCAAGGAGAACAAGAGTAATACAAGAACATTGGAGAATAATGGGAAGACAAGATCAGCAGAGGGAAGACAAGGAGAACAGAGGGAATACAAATAAACGGGCTTACAATTTTATGTAACGATCGATTTCCAAGTTATCTCTCCCACCCTGTACCTAGCGAGGAGAAAGACGTAAGTTTACGTCCAAAGTTTCACCTTCATCGTTGTTCATGAACGGAGATACAATTTACATGCAGTAAATATAATCCACATGGAACAACGGCGTTAGTTCTTTATGCGACAGAAGCTGCACTTAAGATTCTATATGCGGTAAAATTTTACCAGTCTTATCCAGAATCAAAGCTGCATGCGTTATGTTCAGATACAAGTAAGATAACCTCTAAATCAGAGAGAACGAACTGCGAAATTCCGTCAAATAACCATCCTTATTCACCACAAATTCCTTCTCCTTGAACTTGCCTGGATTTTAAATAGGACGTCTGGCGTGAAAATCTTGCTTTATAATAAACGGTGCGCTAGACTCTAAAATAAATCGTTCTTGTGTCTGGTTTTAGGTTTATCCAGCGAGACTCGTAGGGCAAGACTTGGAACTGGGTTCGAATCCCGTTTGGCTGATTATCTAGTTGTGTCTTTTTGGAGGTTTATCCTAACTGTAAGCCGAAGGTCAGGTAATGCCATGGTGAATTTTCGGTTGCAACTCGTGAAAAACCATCTCGCCACCAGTTTGTCCAATGTTGTATAGTTGTGAGCTGGTACAGCGCCATTAAATAACTGAATAAAATACATCTTGATTACACAACTTTTAACACTGTATCACTTCGGAATATGTATGGTAAGACTTTCCTGTGTTAAATTTCAACGTACCTCGTTTACATGTTTCGACCTATTTATGGGTCATCTTCAGAACTGGTCGTTGTTGGTCTTGGCGCCACTTGTTCTGTTTCATAGCACAAGAAAACAGATACAACTCTAACATAATAGACAACATAATACGTAAGACAAAACATAAGAATACAACACAAACACAAGAACACAAAAAATGCATCACACTAACATACGAAAACAAAACACACACAAAATTGCAACCTCATTCAAGAAATTAAATTACAACATCGCATACAGAACAAATACCACTCTACAAAAACATCTCAACACACAAACAACACAAACAAAGAAATACAACCACACAGGCATATACAAACTCAAATGTAGCACCTGCAACAATTTCTACATAGGACAGACAGACAGATCGTTTCAAACACGTTACAAAGATGACATCACAGCCATAACAAAATTACAAAACACCTCCACATATGCAGAACACATCACAAATGCTAACCACACCCACAGAGACATCAACACAGGCATGGAAATACTACACATCCAACCAAAAAGCCAGAAACTCAACACACTAGAACAATACGAAATATACAGACACACGAAAACACACCCCAACGATATTCTCAACACACAACTCAACTTCAAAACACATACACTCTTTGACTCTACACTATACCACAGGAACACACCCTCACAGGAAACAGAACAAGAGGCGCCAAGACCAACAACGACCAGTTCTGAAGATGACCGAAAATAGGTCGAAACATGTAAACGAGATACGTTGAAATTTAACACAGGAAAGTCTTATCATAGATATTTCGAATAAAATAATTTATTGATTCGTCCTAAACAGGGTAATCAATAACCTAGCTACTGTATTAGCTCACCAGAAACTGGAATTAAATTTAGGCTACAATTGGAAGTTGCCAGACGATTTACTTTCAACTGCTTGTCATAGTGCTTTAAAGCAACATTTCATTCCAGTAGCATTTATTTTATGGCGTTTCAGAACCCAGAACTTTGATGTGAAGACCTGTGGAGTAACGGTCAGCGTGTCTGGCCGCGAAAGCAGGTGGCCCGGGTTCGAATCCCGGCCGGGGCAAGTTACCTGGTTGAGGTTTTTTCCGGGGTTTTCCCTCAACCCAATACGAGCAATTGCTGGGTAACTTGCGGTGTTGGACCCCGGACTCATTTCACGGCATTATCACCTTCATGTCATTCAGACGCTAAATAACGTAAGATGTTGGTATAGCGTCGTAAAATAACCCAATAAAATAAATAAAATTGATGTGAAGTTGTTAATTTTGACAGGCACCTGACTGTACTTGGTCGATTTATCAGTATTGCTTCACGCACCGCATCCGAAACTAAGACACAGAGAAGAAGCGACTATTGATGAAGAGAGAAGAGAAAGAGGGCAAAAAAAGGTCCTCTAACCACGCATTCATTTAAAAATATGGCTTCGCCTCATCCAATCACATCGTTTCCTCTTGAGATTTTAATAGAGACGAGCTCCAATGGAAATTCAGACCAGGATTTTTGTTTTGAAAAGGAAAAAACAGGGGCGGGGTTGCATTTTCATTCCACTATACAAATTCTCTGTGCCTCCCCCCTCTTTATTCACCCCTCTAACCTTTCTTCCTTCGCATGCACCTGGCAATGGTGTGCATATATTATAAAAGGGGGCAGAATGTCAGAGGGAGGGTTATGAAGGCATAGGAATAAAATATGGACGTCGGTCTTGGAAATTTTGTTATTTCTTCAGAAACCTACTTGAAAATATGCAAAAAATTCAACATGTAAACCGAGTAATTATGCCAAGAATAACTGCATCGAATTTTATTTATAAGCTTGCGTATTAAAATGGCAGATAACAAAAGCATTTACTTCAGAATATCTAATTTCTTACCGAACAGTTTTCATTACTGGAGAAAAGTTGTTCACATAGAATACTTCTTCGACTATTTCATTTATATGACGTCATACCATTTTTGGCCAATGAAGTGTAATGAAATTTTGAATTCCAACCAATCACAATCATACATCTCGATAATTTCTGCAGCTCGATTTATTCACTATCAATTTATCTCATGGTCGTTCTTTTGTTTAGTCAATGTCGCCAACTGTTTCCACGTAAATCGATATGCATGAATCCATTGTACTAAATAAAGTGCGAAATCCTACTTCCACATCTACATCTTCTTCTTCTAATTCCATGTTCATTGTACCTAAAGAAAATGACACTCCATAACAATTGTTCACTTAATTAATGTATTAATCACGTTATTTATAATTATACTATAAAATGTTTAAATTAAATTATGATTTCAACAGATAACGAAAACGTATTTCTGTTATAATAACAAGAGAAAAGCGCAGTACATGTAATTAACATTGTTAAACTTGAATTTCGCTTTTCTCAATTGGCATTACTGAATAACATTCAATTTCTTTATTGCAGTAATCGTTATTCATCTGTTTCGACTTCACAATGTCTGAATAGGTTAAGTATTCATAAATACACGGTTATTAACATTTTGTGAGCGAATTTTAGAGATATCTTGTTTACATTTTTATTTTATTCACGAAATAGTCCTAATAAATGTCACTCGAGGTCACCTCTTGTGACATTACTACAGATAAATATTAGTATTTTAGCGTAAGTAAGAATAATAAACTACAAAATTATATTTTTTAATAATACCACAGTCTACTATATACAGTCACGAAGCTTGAGTTTTGAGGGTGCTAGAAACAATAGACTGTGCCGGTACTATTTTGCATTGCCTGTAATGAGGCGATATTAGCGATCCTAGTGGTGAGCAACTACCTAATGTTTGCATATTTACTACGTATTGAGCTTCGAGACTGTATATACTAGACTGTGATAATACTGTTATTTTAATTGATTATTTTACAAAGCTTATCAACTGCTATGGTTATCCAGCGTCTGGATGAGATGAAGGTGATAATTTCAGCGAAATTAGTCCAGGGTCCAGCGCCGAAAGTTACCCAGCATTTACCCTTAATGGGTTGAGGGAAAACCCCGGAAAAACCTCCTCCAGGTGACTTGTCCCAAACAGGATTTGGACCTGAGTTCGCTCGTCAGGGGTGTTAACTCTTACTCCACAGCAGTACTATTAACGCGAAAGGTTTTAACACCTGACGTTCAAGAACTCTGACGACACTTTCTGTTAATGCGGTCACATCGTTATTTATAATAGGAGTAGAATGACTGAAAACATGTGTCTAAAACAAAGTACAGTAGTTTCGAATCCAGCCAACCGTGATAAAACATAAAGGGAAAAAAATAATGAATGTGATATTATAATGAATTCGTTAGTATCCGTGAACAAATGGGGTAATTAATAAATGCGGGGAGTATATAGTTCAATTGTACTTGTCTGTTAGTAAATTACATCACCTGAATATGACTTACATAAAAAAGTCGAAAATATTCGTGATGCATATTAATATATTATAATGATGTAACAGAATCTACTTCTGCTGCCATAACCTGATAAGTGATAGACTGAAAATAAGCGAGGTGAGTCAGTGAAGTTATGGTTTTACAGTGCAGTGAATAGTTCCGATCAGTGATAATTTATAGCGTCAATTAAATGTGTTCGATAGTGTCAGTGAAATGTGTTATAGAGTGTCAGTGAAATGTGTCCTAAAGTGTCAGTGAAATGCGTCATAGTGCCACTACAGTGAGTGAGATGAGAGTAAAGTGAAAGACTATTGAAACTTATGTAGGGCCTATACATAATATGTAGGTTGTATTGTAAAATTAGGTATTTTATGTTTTGTTATTAATCGTAATTATTGTGTTAAATTGTATTCTGTATTTTTATTGTATTGTGTATTGTATAATTGTATTGTGTATTTTATTGTGTATTGTTTATCATTTTATTGTGATTGTTTATATTGTGTATACCACTGCCACCGGGTGCTTGCCCACTTGCAGTGTAAATAAATACATACAAGACTATTTGATATTATAATTCACGAACTTATCTGAACTCTCAATATGACATTTATATTGTACGTTGCTTATGGTTAGGTTGACTCTGTTTGGATTACTCTGGATATAATATAAACTGAATGAGAATGAGTAGGATTTTGTTGGGTTGATATGGTTTCCCGTTTTAATTTTTAATAGGACCATATTAGTTTTTGTTTTGGAATGAATTAGATTAGGTGTCTTTTCCGGAGGGATTATGTTAGAGGTTCAACTTGTTGAGAATTTGTCGACTTGGCGGTAAAGAACAAAAGCGTAACGCTAGCGCCACAAGGATCAAAGCAAGGCACGTAAGAGAATAATTACAACAGCCAGTCGCAAGAAGAGTTCTCAGTCCTCGTGTCTTAGCACCATCCGCCAAATATGACATGATGATATTTTTCTTAATTAACTCTCTGCTGAAGGTGCTTCTGTGTGTACAACTAATTTTCTCTCGGGCACTTGGGAGTTGTACTAATTTCTCATTGTGTATAGGGTGGAAAGGTCATCGAGGGAGTAAAGCCCCTTGGGGCCCCTTCTTCCTTGTCACACTGCACAATACAAACACTCGACTGACGTTAAGCTGTCATCAAGTTTCTTGCTGCCAACCAGCTCATCACTTTACGGAATTGTTTCCTCGATGCTTTCTAAAGACGTCTTTCAATTAACATTTATTCCATACTCATAACCACGACCACTGTCTTCCTCTCCTTAAACGATTAACGGAAATCCATAAGTAATAAATTATAATAGAATATTATTAAAACATTTTTCTTCTACTTCGCTACCACCACTTAACAAAATTTGAATATTTTAATCTGCCGAGTTTCTAAATATTAACTTAGCTTGTCTAACAAATAATGCCAAGTTTTCTATCCGTTTTATTTCTTTAATTCCAATAAAATTACAATTTTTGTGAAAAAAGTAATTATACTGTGTCCCATAAGCCATGGTGAGATTTCAGAGGGTTATATTTTTTAATGAATAGAGGTAGAAATGTAATTTTGGTGCCAGATGAAAATAAAACTCTCAAAGTGTTTCGTCTGTAAGTCTGAGATACTGAAGGAAAAAAAGACGGTAACAATCGAATAAATGCAATAATTGAGGGGTTTGCCGGAAAAATGGCGTATACGTCAATATGGCGAACTGAGATACATGCAGTCTAAGATTTTAAAACGCACCTGAATAAAATGTTATACACGCACGCAGCCCTGTCCTGCAGGTATGTACAGTACAATCAAAACAAAATTTCGCTACTATAATTATTCACTACATTTTAAACCGTTTTCCCGAAGAAGGGCGTATAGGTCTATCCGCTTTCTTCCGGCAAAACCCTCAATTTTCATTGTTACAATTAATTATTTATTATTTTCTATATGGAAAATTAAAATAGGAAGACATTTGTCACATGGTTACCTATGTAGAGTTATGGGTATAAACATAGGAGATGATACTATACAGAATGTTTAAAAAATACGGGGCATAATTTCAGGTATGTATTTCCCACATGTAGACAATCAAAATAGTTCATTACAACATGTGTCCGGAAATGCTTCATTTCCGAGTTATGGCCTTCACAATATTGAAATTCAACGGAACGTTTTTCTTTCCGCAGGTCTTTGTCATTACAGAAGATGTTCAAAACGTCCACCTCCTGCTTGAATACAGACCTCACATCGATGTCTCATTGACCTGCGAACACGATCCCGAACTCCAGGAGTATTGCGTATGTCCTCAGATATGATAAGGATACAATTGATACTCTTTCAACAGCCTCCAGACAGTCGTATGAGGAACATTGACTTGCAACGCTACCCTTCGTGTGCTGATAGAAGGAGTCATGTTCACAGCCTCCAGAATCTCCTCCTGTACTTCTGGAGTTGTAGATCTTGGTCGTCCCCTTCCCAAACCAGGAGAGTTAAATTTTCCATACTCGCACAGACGGTAATGGAGAAGTACAAATGTCTTCCGATCTGGACATTGTCGCTTTGGGTACCTCTCCTGGTACAAACGACGAGCCAGCGGAGCATTGCCGTCCGCCTTACCGTACATGAAGTGTATCTCTGCCAGCTCTTGATTTGAATACATGTCACACAGTCTAACGCCTACACAACACTGAATGTAACCTTCGCCTCGGAATGAACTGTCAGAGTGCCCTCTTAATGTCTCCTTTGGCGGCAACGACCTGCGGAAAGAAACACGTTCCGGTGAATTTAAATGTTGTGAAGGCCATAACTCGGAAATAAAGCATTTCCGGACACATGTTGTAATGAACTATTTTGATTGTCTACATGTGGTAAATACATACCTGAAATTATGCCCCGTATTTTTGAAACACCCTGTATAGTTTAAAGCTTGGTAATACTGTGATACAAGTAATATTGTGATAGTTATTTTTTAGAATTTATTACAATTTTACTGGGCGAGAGAAGAACCGGTTTTGTGCAGAAACTTGTCAACGAACATTCCCTTAATACGTTGACGCAAAAAACCGACCTTCCTCTTGCTCGTAAAATTGTAATAAATCCTCAAAACGAGCTATCAAATTATTAGCCATATCAGAACATTACCAACCTTTGCCCTAGACATAGATAAATAGAAATGTAGATTTTCGCAATTACAGTAAAAGCGAAATGTGCCCAAAATGCTATCAAGTAATTAATTTTATGCATAAAAGCATGTTAAGTATGTTGTAATTTTTTTAATCCGCGATAAAATGTTAAATGTAAAAGTAATTATTCTGGGTAACATTTCTTGAAGGAACACACTTGAGTGGTCTAATCTAGCAAATTCTTGAACTTGTGGTCATTATGAAAAATATGATTTAAATAGTATGTAATATTAATTTCCAATTAGAGTTAACTGACTGAAGAAGCGATCCATTTCATTGTCAAGAAATTCAGGCAATGAAAACCTTAACTTCTTCAGAGTAGCAAGAACTTGCGGAAATATCTCATTGTTTCATGAAACTTCCTTCAACGTAAAGTAATCTTTCTAACTTTGGTTGTGAGTGAGGAATATGCCTATGTATATACCCATAATTCGTAGAAAAGAAAATCAGGCTATTACTTTCCTTCTGCACAATACACTACGTTTTATATTCTTGCGTACGTGAAAAAAAGTTTCGAAAACGATCTGTTGTAGAATCAAATTCACATGTATATGTTTGAAACACAGAACTAGATATTGGACGTCTAATGGCAAAGAAACAACACCCTCCATCTCATAGCAAGTACCAATAAATTTATCTTCATTTTCTTTAAAAATAAATGTAATATAACTTATTGTTATTAACAAAGATAATTCTTACAAAATGTTTAAACTAAACTCGAATTTTTAGTAATTTGTTGTTGTTGTTGTTTTCTAATGCCAGGCGTTTGACAATAAAGTCATTTGACCTCTTGCACTCCAATATTTTGAAAGATATTATCATCGTCAGCCACTGAAGCACAGATTTTGAGGTGTTCCGAATCCATTTCTTGCTTTGAGTTGCACAATGGGCAGTTAGGGGACTGATACATTCCTATTCTATGCAGGTATTTGGCCAAACAATCATGGCCTGTTGCCAATCTAAATGCAGCTACAGACGATTTTCGTGGTAAATCGGGAATTAACTGTGGATTATGATGCAGAGAGTTTAATTTTTTCCCTTGAGATTGTGTTATCAAATTTTGTTTCTTAAAGTCTAAGTATGTAGATTTAATAAATATTTTCACAGAGTAATACGTAGATTTAGTAACAGGTCTGTAAGTAGCAGCATCCTCATTTTCGTTTCCCAGGATTCCACAATGGGATGGTAATTTGGAAGTATAGTAAAATACTGTATAAATAGCTTCTGTACATGAAAATATTTTCTTACGTTATACCACGAAAAAGTTTACAGCTATGCTAATGTGTTAGGGGCCTGGAAAAATACACATCATCTACTGTCCGTCCAAATGGTTTTATGCCGCAGGATCGTTGAAACGGGGGAAGTCATCGATCGTTACTTAACAGGGTCCTTTTCTTTAAATTATTTTTAAAAAGTTGTATAATATTATGTAGACTTCCAATTCTGTACAGAAAACATTTTCAGGAAAGAGCCTAACAGCCCAGTCACTAGTCTTTGCAGAGGAACCAGCAGAAACGGGTGGGGGAAATCTGGATGCGACGTAACCACTCGGATGGATAGTACTGAAGGATGCACTGGAAGGAATGTCGAACGGAAGATAAGTTTGGAGCAGAAGAAGATATCAGATGATAGACAACATTAAGATATATGGATCGTATACAGAGACTAAGAGGAAGGCGTAAAAAAGGAAAATTTTGAGCATGCTGGGTTTGCAATGAAAGACATGCCCTTGGGCAGAACACTACGAATGAATGAATGTTTCTCGAACTCATATAGTTTAGGAACCACTGGTCAATTTATCTGACGATGACGATGATTTTTAGTTGGTTATTTAACGACGCTGTATTATATACATATATATGTAAGTGTTCTGCCCATGGGCAGGTCTTTCACTACAAATCCAGCATTCTCCAATCTTTCCTATTTTCTGCCAAACTCTTAGTCTCCGCATATGATCCATGTATCTTAATGTCGTCTATCATCTGATATCTTCTTCTGCCCTGAACTCTTCTCCCGTTCACCATTCCTTACAGTACATCCTTAAGTAGGCAGTTTCTTCTCAGTCAGTGACCCAACCAATTCCTTTCTCTCTTTCTGATCAGTTTCAGCATCATTCTTTCTTCATCCACTCTTTCCAACACAACTTCATTTCTAATTCTGTCTGTCCACTTCACACGCTCCATTCTTCTTCATATCCACTTTTCAGATGCGTCTATTCGATTCTCTTCATTTCGTCGTAATGTCTATATATCTGCTGTTGTAAATACCTAGGAGTGTATTTAAACTCCAAACTTTCTTGGGGAGAGCATGTTGATAATGTTACGGGTAAAGCATGGAGGGCACTTCACTTTATTATGAGAATCTTGAGAAAGGCTAGCCCCAAATCGAGGGAAATAGCATATCTAACGTTAGTGCGACCGTTAATGGAATACGGAACTACATGTTGGGATCCCTATAGAATATACCAGATAAATTCCTTAGAAAGAATCCAGTATAGGGCAGCGAAATTTGTTTAAGGTAAAAGAGAAGATGGAAACGATACGATAAAAGAACTTAAATGGGAAACTTTGGAAAACAGACGTAGGAAATCTAGAATAACATCATTGTATAGAGCACATCTAGGTCAGAAAGCATGGGTAGACATAACGGCTCGGTTAGAAAAGCCAACGTACTATGGTAGGAACGATCATGATTTTAAAATCAAATGTAGGAAACAGAAAACGGATGTAGGTAAATTCTCATTTTTAAATAGAACTATAAATGATTGGAATGACCTACCTGCAGCGGTCTTTGAGGGCTGTCCTTCCTTAAGGAGATTCAAGAATAATTTAAAAAGTTGTATATAAAGTGAAAATTAAAATTAAGGTGACATTCAACATTTAATTTTTTTAAGGTGACATGTATTTATCTAGGCTGACGAGTTTACTTCCTTGGTTTGAATTGTAAATTATTTAAAACTAGCGTGTAAGAGGGCCTTAGACTAGAAATGTTTAGTTTAAATGTAGTTCTGTTCATAAGTATGCATAAGGATGTAATTATTTGACTTATTTGAACTGTTGTATCAGTGAAGCGAGGTGAGTCAGTGAAGTTATGGTTTTACAGTGCAGTGAACAGTACCGATCAGTGATAATTTATAGCGTCAATGAAATGTGTTCTATAGTGTCAGTGAAATGAGTTACAGAGTGTCAGTGAAATGTGTGCTAAAGTGTCAGTGAAATGCGTCATAGTGCCACTACAGGGAATGAGATGAGAGTAAAGTGAAAGATTATTGAAACTTATGTAGGACCTATAGATAATTATATAGGTTGTATTGCTTTTATTTTATGTTTTATTATTCTTGTGTTAAATTGTATTGTGTATTATTATTGTATTGTGTGTAAAATTGTATATGTGTTGTAAAATTGTATTGTGTATTGTAAATTTTATTGTGTATTGGTTATCATTTTATTGTGTATTGTTAATATTGTATATACCACTGCCACCGGGTGCTTGCCCACTTGCAGTGTAAATAAATACATACATACATAACATATTCCACCCAAAACACTTCACTAGACTCTTCCTCAGTTCTTTTTCCAGAGATTCGCAGAAGATGCTCCTTTGCATCAAATACTAGGTTATTTAGCATCAATGGGATTGGTGATAGCGAGATGTTATTTGTCGAGAAGAAACCGAGGATTCGTCATAGTTTACCTGATATTCGCCTTACGGTTGGAATAAACCTCGGAAAAAACACAATCAGGTAAGGTGGGTGCTCCTGTTATGGCCATGTTCCTGATATGGCCACCCCCCTATTGTGAGTTAGTTAACCAAAAAATCCGCTAAATTGCAGCAGCATCCAGTGACAGGGCATCCTAATATGTCACTTGATCGTTTTCCATCCAGTCAGGCTGAGCAATATGGCGTCAGTTGCCTGTTTTGCGGTTTTCATGTGACCTCTTCTTATTTTTCTCTGGTAAGTCTCCTTTTTTTTTATGCATGTTTTTCAAAGACTTGTCTCATGAAAACCATAGTACTCCATTCAGTTTTTAATGTTCTGTTGATTGGTGTTGTAGTTGATGGCGTATCTTTTACGAGTTCATAATCAAACGATTTTCGTGAAAGCTTACCTGCTCCTGATATGGCCATATCAAATGCACCATGGCCATATCAAGTTCATTTCACTTTTATTTTATCACCTGACAAATTTACATGCCTTATAGCTGGGATTACGCAAAAAATATGTATTTTAAGAAAAACAACTTAATTTTTTTTTATGGAAAACCTGTTTTGACTACACTTTTGAATTATAAGAAAAGATTATTAAGTGTCATGTTTATTCATTTTACACCAAAATTATTTAATTTTAGCACAACTGCGCTATCAAACTGAAAACAATCACGATTTGTAGAACATGGAACAAGGGTGGCCATATCATGTGCACGTGTACCTGATATGGCCACTAGGTAGACTTTTGGAATTTGGGACTTTTTGGACAATTAAAGCTATTTTTATGGGGAAAGGAAATTGTTTTAAGAAAGTCCATTAGACTGAAAAGAGTAAGAAAAAAGTGATTTACATTTTTATTCAAAATGGCTGCTAGAAAAATTCTCAAACATTAGCATGGCCATATCAGGGACACCTACCTTAATTAGTCCAAACAGGAATCGAACCCACGCCCGAGCGCAACTCTGGATCGGCAGGCAAACGACTTAGCCGACTGAGCTACGCCGGTGGCCATGGTGATAATGATGATGATTATGTTGGTAATTGTGAAGATTGGGAGGAAGAGGAAGAGGAGGAGAACAAATCAATATCCAAAAACCGAAATTTTTGTCAATAGGTACCATAACAAAGAGCAGATCACAGAATTGGGGAACGTGAGATCTGTAGGGCCAGCCCAGGAATTGGGAATTACAACTGATTAAATTGATGATAATCAGCGGAAACGAGAGGAAAGTAGGTGCGTTGCTCTCGAGAGTGCAGCGTGGCTCCGGGGGAGCGAATGAAGCCATTCACGATAATCTAATTACAAAAACGATGCCTAATATCTGGATTCTTCCGATGACTTCTGACAGAGGAGGGGGGACTGCCACTCATTACAATTTGTATTGTCGACAGCTACGTAACTGGATTTGACAACTGTTTGTGAAGAAATTGCTGTCCATTATTGAGATAAGTAACAACTCTAGAGTCCAAATGAACCTCTTGCTTTCGAATTGTAGATTATGTCCCTTCACTTTAACTCTAGTGGCCAGTTTGTCCAAGTAATGTTTAATTTTGCTTAACGAATGTTAAATTAACAGTCTGTTTATTTTTAACGCTTTGTTAATGTATTTTCCATTTGTTCAACATAATTTTGTTTAAGATAACCAACACTTAACTACAACGTCTGTTAGCACTATTTTAACTACTCAACAGCAGTTGGTAATGATTCTACACATGTAAGACAATTTTTGATTGGCTAAAATTAATCTTTAAATTCTATATTATAGAGTAAGTCATGAAACTTGCATAAAATGACAACCTGTTATAGTAGGCCACGCTCCATAAACAAACAGTTGACAAATGAAAGTTGTAGGTGACGTGCTGAATAATAATATTACAAAGTAAGGTTATATTTCCTCATTGCTATTATGGATACGAAATACGAAAGAAATAAAATAACACTGATGTATTTAAACAGTCCAAAGTATTTTTTAAATGTTATATTACCAGTCATAAGCTAAACATTCCCTACAGAGAGATACAAAATATTAATTTCGCAACTTCTGATCGAACAGCTGTGGAGACATCGGCCATATTTAACTAACTGTTAAACGAGTTAACTGCTCGAAATCATACATTTAAAATTAACAAACTGTTAACAATCTGTCAAACCAAACTGACGTTGAAAACATACAATTTTATTAATTAATAATCGTTAAATTTTCTAACAATACTTGGAAAAACCGGCCATAGGACTATCAAATTTAAGTAAAATTGATTTTAACTGAGAGAAAAGTGACGAATGTGACAGGGGATATATCGAATCCCTATAATTTCGAGAAATATTCATGCTATTCGTGAATGCTATTGTAAGCATGGTTAGGATTGTAAGGATGTTTGGGATTTTAAATAAAATTCTGATATTTCTTATCATGTATGTTTTTATACTCTATATTTAATGTATCAAGGCGAAGCCTTCCCGTTAATTACGTCATTCATTCCATGAGGCCTAGTCTCCAGACATCAATGCAACTGATAGTCGAAACGATTCACACATCAATACGACGCCAATGAGTTGTTTGAAATTATAATGAAAAATAATATGTCATTACAGGGAACTGAATTAATTTGTAAGTTAATACCGCTTGTAAGTGCGTCGGAAGTAGACTATGTTAAACTATTTCTGTCTTTATAATCTCCGGATTTAAATCTAACAAGGCAGAGCCTTCTCGTTAACTATTTCCTCATTCCATGAGGCCTAATCTCGAGACAACAACACAATTTATAATCGAAACGATTCACACATCAATATGACGCCAGTGAGTTGTTTTAAATTGTGAGTAATAATATTATGTCATTACAGAGAACTGAATTCATTTGAAAATATTACTACCACAGTTAAGTATTTAGAAATTAGACTATGTTGAATTGACTGTTTCTGTCTTTATACCCCCCCCCCCCCGCATTTAGTAATCAGATTTTGTTAATCCTATTCTAAAAAATTTTTCTTGGCACTTCAAATTAGGCAGTGCGTTGAAGACAGTAGTGTAATACTGAATAGTGAACCCAGCGAATAGGGATTACAAAGAATGGACACTGAGCGAATTTTCTTGTGTTTTGTTTCTCTGTGCGCCGGTGTTTAGTTCCACTTTCAAGCGCTAGAGGTTAGTGTAATCGAGCATACGCTAAGGTAATAATTGAGTATAGAGTTGAGCCTACCTTATTGCATAATCCAGTAACACTTTGCTTCAAATAAATTCAAGTTAACAGCTTTTCCTTATTTTTCAGTGACGAATTTATTTATTTATTTATTTATTTATTTATTTATTTATTTACTTATTTATTTATTTATTCATTTATTTATTTATTTACTTACTTACTTATTTATTTATTTACTTATTTATTTATTTATTCATTTATTTATTTATTTGAAGAGTTCGCGGGAAAAACGATGAATGCCACATTTCTGTTAAGGTTTAGATAATGATCTAATTGAGTCTATAACTGCAAGATATATTGCTGTTTCTATAGAAAATAAAGGAAACGATTACAGTATTCGTGGTGATAATTCTCCTTTTTACCATGTTTCATAAGAACAACATAAAATGTCGTAGTGATCCAATGAATTAGATAATGACATTAACCTTAAGAAAACTGTGACATTCATCGTTTTTCCCGCGAACTCTTATTTATTTATTTATTTATTTATTTATTTATTTATTTATTTATTTATTTATTTATTTGTTTATTTATTTATTTAACTTGGTAGAGATAAGGCCATCAGGCCTTCTCTTCCCCTCTATCAGGGGATTACAACTACAATATTAAGAATACAATTACAATTATAATTACAATTAATATTAAATTTACAAATGTAATAAAAATCAGAGTACTAAAAGATTAACTGACTAATAAAAGCTGGACAGTTTGTTGTAATAATAATTTTTTATATTTCAGATATAATAAATTATATCTATACTAATAATAAATCTGTAGCCGAAATTTTTCTGGTAATTTTCGATTTTCCAAAAATAATTTGTCCTAACATATATAATTACCACCCTGAAACCGAAAATCGCTTTTTTGAAATTTTTGTTTGTATGTCTGTCTGTCTATCTGTATGTTTGTTACCTTTTCACGCGATAATGGCTGAACGGATTTCGATGAAAATTGGAATATAAATGAAGTTCGTCGTAACTTAGATTTTAGGCTATATGCCATTCAAAATACATTATTTAATAGGGGGTTATAAGGGGGCTTGAATTAAATAAATCGAATTATTGATTTTTGTGAAAAATGTTACATAACAAAAGTTTCTTTAAAAATAATTTGCGATAAGTTTTATCCCTTGAAAAATTTTGATAGGACTGATATTTAATGAGATAAATGAGTTTTAAAATTAAAATAACTGCCATCTAAGGCCGTGTAATGAATTAAAAAACAAATGACTTCGTCTACAAGGGGCCTTGGACAGCAACAATCGAAAGCTATGAAAGATAGCCTACAGAGAATGTTTCTGTGTTTGTATGAAGTAATATCGGAAGCTAAATTAACCGATTTGTATAATTAATTATTATTTCATCATTGGAGAGTGTAGTTTCTCTAGATGGACATAATGCTATAATTTTATTACAGTAACTTCGGATATAATATAATATAATATAATATGTAATATTATATAATATAATTTAAGTTATTTTAAGGGTTCACAAC
This sequence comes from Periplaneta americana, assembly GCF_040183065.1. Classification (NCBI taxonomy): domain Eukaryota; kingdom Metazoa; phylum Arthropoda; class Insecta; order Blattodea; family Blattidae; genus Periplaneta; species Periplaneta americana. Next base: position 28,521,691 of record NC_091123.1, on the reverse strand, counting down.
CATAGTGGGCCAAGCGCCATTTACTGAATACGTAGAAAACAAGGGTTAAAATTAAGTTATTACCATAATTCAATGGAAACCTATAACAAGTAAAATAAAATATACACATTAAATCTAAATGATGTCAATCTTTATTAAACTATGGTTGCATGTAATAAAAATTAAGAAACAGGTTAAAGGAATTGTCATTGCACCAAATGAGTGTCTCTGGACCAAAATGATCGCAATTTAATTATTTGGATGCAATTTAAATTATGTAACATATTAAACGATTTATCCTTCTATCAAACACGAATGTTCCCGGGATCAAATGTCCTATTTTAATTACGTAATTACTTTATATTTATTTCTAACGGGTGCAGCGGAGCGCACGGGTACGGCTAGTAAATAAATAATTAAATAAATAAGTAAATAAATAAATAACCATCTTAGAATACAAAGTCAAATGACTTCTGTGCCACCCAGTATAACTGCTACGGTGAATGTAATTTGCTCTGTAATAATGAACGGATTATTAACTAATATTATCATATCAATATAAAGCAGTGGGTGGTTCTTCTTCCATTAGTTCATAGTAGTAGTAGAAGGCAATAAGTTTCCTCATTTCTCCTCGGGCTGACGTAAGCGTTACGCTTAGAGTTATTGTGAATCCACCGAGGTCCCTACAAGTCATCACCACTTCTCTAACTTAAGTAGACGGCTTCGCTTTTCTATCATTATTTTATTCGCTTCACTCTCTAAATGAAGTTACCCCAGCCTTCCCTTCTCGAACTCAAGAAAACTCTATGGATCTGTTGCTGCAGTTTGATTTTCTGGCGTAAAATTACATACATGGGCGTAACAACCACTAACAAGTCCGCAGTAATTAAAAGGAGTTGTCATTAACGACAAACCGCACATTTTCCTTTCAAAATGTTTTTTAAAATAGATTGAAGTGCACCTTTCGATATCTTCTCTTCATTGAAGTAGGGGTAGAAAAATTCAGTGCTTTAATAACTGCCGAAAAGTCAATATATGCATGCATGTAGTGTTTTCTGTGCGGTCAGGAACAAACTTGAAGTGAATTTAGAAAACACGACCAAATTAATTGCTCAGAGAGACTTAAAATTGTTAAACGAGATCGGATTTAATTTCGAATAGTCTAGCGGTTCCCTAAAACTTTGCAACTTCGCCATTTTAAGTAACTGAACTCAAAAGGCTTCCACGGAGTATGAAATCACGAGAATGACAGTCAATTACCGGTATATAAATTTACGTGTGCTGAAGGATGAATGAGTATAAAATAATTGAATGCTCGAGCAAGTTTCTCCGTTCATAATACTAGGGTGTTATGTTACACACACAAGAAACAAAATTATAGAATGATAAAATTAACATAGGAATACCACGATAAATTGTACAGTGTGCGGCATTTAACGTTTCCTATATTTAAACCCCCATAACTTATTTAGTTTACAAGTAAATTACAAGAAATTAATCAGTTTACAACCATTATAATCTTGGAATTACAGTATATCTTATGTTTTGAAAATAATGTCTTTAAGATGTCTTCCATTGGCGTCAATGCATTGTTGCAATCTTTCCTACACACCGGCCATTACTCGCCGCAATGTTTCAGGTGTAACATCAGCAATTTCTTCACGAACCGCGGTTTTAAGGTCCTCGATGTCATGAAGGATACGACCGTAGACCTTACTCTTAAGATAAGAAGTCTGGTGCAGTGAGATCAGGGGAAACAGAGGGCCACTGAATGTCACCTAATCTGGAGATAAGTCGCCCAGGGAAAGCAGCACGAAGTGTGTTCATTGAAACACGTGCTGTATGGGATGTGGCTCCATCCTGTTGAAACCACAGGCGCTGAATGTTCCAGTTACGCCGCACGGAACGATACAGACTTCTTTGCAGAGCCGTTCTCACACGTTCGACATTATCAGGAGTCCGCGCCGTTTTCTGACGAACTCGATCTTTGTTTTGAACCGATCCAGTTTCACGCCACTGACGCACCCACACACTGATTATTTTTCGTGATGGTGCAACTCCACGTTGATTATCACCAAAAATCCGCCTAAACTCGCGCTGGACAGCAACAATTGACTTGGTTGAAACAAACTGTTCAACACAGAAAATGCGCTGTTGCACCGGCCAACGTTCCATGGTTAACTAAAGGCTTTGCTACACCGAATCCCTGTGTTGGAATGTGGCTAACTAAATCCGAGGCTTTGCTACACCGAATCCCTGTGTTTGCAAACATGTTTTACCAACAATGTGAACAGAATCGCCAACTTAAAATGGGAAACGTTAAATGCCGCATCCTGCAGTTTATCTAGGTAAAATCAGAACCTCGATTGTTATACATTAGGACTATTTCACAAATGTAATAATAAATAGTTCGTTAATTTGATTCGTAACAATGATCTATTGCAGTAGAACAAGTGGACAGTTTCAAATTCTTGGAGTGTACTATAAGCAATAACATGAGCTGCTTCCAGGAAGTCAAAAGGAGGATAGCAATGGCAAAGGAAGCTTTTAATAGAAAAGGAGATTCTTCTGCGGACCTCTGGAAAAAGAACTAAGAAAGAAACAAGTGAAGTGATTTGTGTGGAGTGTGGCATTCATTGTATTGAGCAGAAACATGGACATTACGACGAAGTGAAGAGAAAGACTAGAAACATTTGAAATGTGGATATGGAGAACGATGGAGCGTGTGAAATGGACAGACAGAATAAGAAACGAAGCCATGTTGGAAAGAGTGGATGAAGAAAAAATGATGCTGAAACTGATCAGGAAGAGGAAAAGAAATTTGCTGGGCCACTAATTGAGAAGAAACTGTCTACTGAAGGATGCGCTGGAAGGAATGGTGAACGGGAGAAGAGTTCAGGGCAGAAGAAGATCAGGTGATAGACGACATGAAGATATAATATGAATAGTACCATGGGGAGAGTAAGAGGAAATCGGAAAAGATGGAAGATTGGAGAATGCTGGGTTTGCAGTGAAAGATCTACCCTTGGGCAGGAAACTATGAATGAATTAAATATTTTATTGTGATAGTGTGACGTTTTTCATTGCTGCGTCGAATGTTTCAGCAAATCTAAAAAATAAAAGTCAGTCGCCGATTTTATTAGTTATTCTTAGACTTCAATGGACCAATCTGGAATAAAAATATTAAAACCATCAAGACAGCTTGTTTATAACAGAGTTCTACAATAACATTCCGTGTAAGAACATTTTAGAAGATTTTAAAAACTCTTATAAATATGCTATCAGAAAGTAAACTGCTCATCAATATTTAAACCGGTTATATAACGACGCTGTATCAACTATTTTTTTCTTTTAACAGAAATATTACTGACTTGCCTTCCTCAGTTAAATTCCTAGGCATTCACCTCGAAGCCGGTCTGGGCTGGAGTACACACATAGAATATCTTGTTAATAAAATCAATAAAGGAATTTTCATGTTACGAATCCTCAGACAAACATTATGTTATAATTCTTTACTTACGATTTATTATGCCCATATTCACAATCACTTAAGTTACGAGACGCTTTCCTGGAGTAACCATACTTCGGTTTCTAAGTTGTTTATCCTTCAAAAGAGAGCAATGAGAATTATTTGTGGTGTCTCTTCTAGAACTCATTGTAAACCACTTTTTGTACAACTAGGAATAGTTACGTTGGCGTCAATGTTTATTCTCGATTGCCTTCTGTATGTTAAGCGTAATGTGCATAATCTTCCTACTTGTTCATCCATTCATAATTATTCTACCCGTTCCAGACTTTCACCAAGTACAAATATAGTATACTACAAGCAATAGTTTTATTTCCATATCTTATAAACTTTATAACTCTTTGCCATTGCATATAAGAAACACGTCATATTTTACTTTCAGAAGGTTGGTGAGGAGAACATTGATGGCAAATGCAATCTACAGTGTCAATGATTTTAGCAATATTACGTTTTAGATACTATTTTTTTTAACCTCATGTAATTGACAAATCTGTACTTTTTAACCTGATTTTATACTATTTCTTTTGAAACTTTTAACCTGTTTTTGTGATTATCTGGTGATTGTATATTTTTATTTTTTTATTTATTTCTATATTTATTCATATTGTAGTAGCCATGAATTACATATTTCTACTCTGACGTTGTCTATGGCTCTAAATCGCTGAATGACATTAAATTCATCTATCTATCTATCTATCTATCTATCTATCTATCTATCTATCTATCTATCTATCTATCTATCTATCTATCTATCTATCTATCTATCTATCTATCTATCTATCTATCTATCTATCTATCTATCTATCTATCTATCTATCTATCTATCTATCTATCTATCTATCTATCTATCTATCTATCTATCTATCTATCTATCTATCTATCTATCTATCTATCTATCTATCTATCTATCTATCTATCTATCTATCTATCTATCTATCTATCTATCTATCTATCTATCTATCTATCTATCTATCTATCTATCTATCTATCTATCTATCTATCTATCTATCTATCTATCTATCTATCTATCTATCTATCTATCTATCTATCTATCTATCTATCTATCTATCTATCTATCTATCTATCTATCTATCTATCGCGTCAATGAAATTGGTGTTAGCGAGATGACTTCGAGAATTCGCTATATCATCTGCCATTCACCTTAAAATTAGGAAAAATCCGGTAGAGTCCAAAAAAGAATCGAACCCACGTGTCAGTAGAGCTTATACAATATCCAATGCTACGAGTACCACTAGACCACACCGGTTGCCCAGAACATCGAGTCTGTCTACGTGGTGTTGCTGTACAGAGAGGCTCAACAGAATGAGGTGGAAGCTCGTAGTGTATAACAGCAAACATGTCTGAATAGGAGGGCGCCTACTGACAATACATTTACTCAAGACCATTCCTCCCCTACGTGCTAAGAAGACAAGTAAGTGTGTCCACTTGAGGAGATACCAGAAATGCGTCCGCATACATGGCCGTCAATTCCAACATTTGCTTTCTTCATGCACTCAGAAATGAAAGTCGATTTTTAATGGAACTTGACAAATTATAATTACTTATACCAGAACTATTACTCATAGAGGAAGTGTTGTATAAAATAGTGTGATATACGCCCTGAGACGTGTTCTATTTTAGCGAAAGCCTTTCAAATTACTACACAGTGATACCAGCGAATAGGGATTATAAAGAATGGACACTTGGCGTCGGTACCTTTGATGTAGCCGGACTGATTTCAATGACCTTCAAGCCAGCTAGAGCGTGAAATTCTGCTTTCTCCCTAGAGCTGGCGCTGACATCACACCAGCTAGCAGTCGACTCAGCGGAAATATAACACATATAATTAATACATCTAGGTACATTATGTACTCAAAATAAATTGGATCCATAAAATAATAAATCCGTCATTAACTGTAATGTCTAGACTCTAGAGTTCCTTTATAATGAGAGTTGAGCCGTTGACCCCAACAACAATTAAAATATGTAATGATTTGATAGCGCTGAAAATGGAAAAACAAAACTCTTATGAGAAGTAAAACCATATACCTATATTATATTATATACAAATATTAAACGAATTTGATACTTAATTTTATAATGTACCGTATTATATTATTTTATAATATAATTTATTATATCTGAAATATAAAAAAAAATATTATTACTACAAACTGTCTAGCTTTTATTAGTCAGTTAATCTTTTAGTACTCTGATTTTTATTACATTTGTAAATTTAATATTAATTGTAATTATAATTGTAATTGTATTCTTAATATTGTAGTTGTAATCCCCTGATAGAGGGGAAGAGAAGGCCTGATGGCCTTATCTCTACCAGGTTAAATAAATAAATAAGAATTCGCGGGAAAAACTATGAATGTCACAGTTTTCTTAAGGTTGATGTCATTATCTAATTCAATGGATCACTGCGACATTTTATGTTGTTCTTATGAAAAATGGTAAAAAGGAGAATTATCACCACGACTGTAGTAATCCTTTCCTTTATTTTCTATAGAAACAGCACTACATCTTGCAGTTATAGACTCAATTAGATCATTATCTAAACCTTAACAGAAATGTGACATTCATCGTTTTTCCCGCGAACTCTTCAAATAAATAAATAAATAAGTAAATAAATAAATAAATAAATTCGTCACTGAGAAATAAGGAAAAGCTGTTAACTTGAATTTATTTGAAGGAAAGTGTTACTGGATTATGCAATAAGGTAGGCTCAACTCTATACTCAATTATTATCTTAGCGTATGCTCGATTACACTAACCTCTAGCGCTTGAAAGTGGAACTAAACGCCGGCGCACAGAGAAACAAAACACAAGAAAATTCGCTCAGTGTCCATTCTTTGTAATCCCTATTCGCTGGTGATACTCTCTTTCGCGGGAATGTGTTAGTTTGCAGTTAGAAGCTGAACTGTTGAAACGTTTATCATTATTGAGTTTTCGGGGAAAGTGAAAATTTTGCCGGTAAGTTCTTTTCTTGAACATACATTGTTATTCCTCAATGTTAGAAATATTAATGGTATTATATTCTTAAGGAGAAATAATCTACGTTTATAGCAAGGTATCCCGCTCCGTGGCGTCGTGGTGTAAGGCATCCTGCTTCGGACTCGCGTTACGGAATGCGCGCTGGTTCGGGTCTTCATGGGGGGAAAAATTGTTCTCATGAAATTTCGGCCAGTGTATGAAGCCGGTGCCCGTCCAGCATCGTGATGCACTTGGGGAGCTACGATAGGTAGCGAAATCGATCGCTGATGATGGGTCCTTCAACAAATCTCAACTTTTCTCCCTCCCAATGGATAGAATTGCTAGATTACAAAGCCTTGTGCTTGACATGATTGTCGAATTTTTCTTCGTTTCAGAACTTTGAAAAGTTTTACATCATTGTCTTAATGAAGGACGAACATTTCCTAATATCCATTTTTAGAGACTGAGGTGCTTCCAATAATGAATTTGCAAGAGCAAGAATATCGTCTAAACATACCAAATAAAATAACGTGTCAAATTTTTATAGCTGATATAACAATTCAGTAGCCTCCACAGTATCTTTCTTTTTATCGCTGTCAGACAATTTTTAGGCCCAGTCCAACACAGTTAAATTGGCTCTTGAAGAAATAAACGCATTTTTTACTTCTTACCTTAATGTTATCGACTGTAACTATGCTCTGCGTCCATGATTTATTTTTAATGTTGAGTATTTTCCATAAAAAAACGCAAAAATTCGCATATTTTTTGGGTGGGCCTGGGCCCACCTGGACCACCCGCTGGCTACGCCACTGTTGAAACCGGTATATTAAAAGAACAAATTAACAGAAATTTATGCAGTTTTTTGACTTTACGATACCTGTTTGGTAAATTCTAGGCTTGGCATAAAATTGTAAGTTCTATCATTAAATTTGTAGGACTAAAAGTAACGTACTGAACTAAGCTATAGCGCTGAGATGCAAAGACTACCAGTACTTTAGGATAACAAATAGATAAATGATTACTTACTTACTTACTGGCTTTTAAGGAACCCGAAGGTTCATTGCCGCCCTCACATAAGCACGCCATCGGTCCCTATCCTGAGCAAGATTAATCCAGTCTCTATCATCATATCCCATCTCCCTCAAATCCATTTTAATATTACCTTCCCATCTACGTCTCGGCCTCCCCAAAGGTCTTTTTCCCTCCGGCCTCCTAACTAACACTCTATATACATTTCTGGATTCGCCCATACGTGCTACATGTCCTGCCCATCTCAAACGTCTGGATTTAATGTTCCTAATTATGTCAGGTGAAGAATACAATGCGTGCAGTTCTGCGTTGTGTAACTTTCTCTATTCTACTGTAACTTCATCCCTCTTAACCCCAAATATTTTCCTAAGCACCTTATTCTCAAACACCCTTAACCTATGTTCCTCCCTCAAAGTGAGAGTCCAAGTTTCACAACCATAAAGAACAACCGGTAATATAACTGTTTTATAAATTCTAACTTTCAGATTTTTTGGCAGGAGACTGGATGATAAAAGCTTCTCAGTCGAGTAATAACAGGCATTTCCCATATTTATTCTGTGTTTAATTTCCTCCCGAGTATCATTTACATTTGTTACTGTTGCTCCCAGGTATTTGAATTTTTCCACCTCTTCAAAGGATAAATTTCCAATTTTTATATTTCCATTTCGTACAATATTCACGTCACGAGACATAATCATATACTTTGTCTTTTCGGGATTTACTTCCAAATCTATCTCTTTACTTGCTTCAAGTAAAATTCCCGTGTTTTCCCTAATCGTTTGTGGATTTTCTCCTAACATATTCACGTCATCTGCATAGACAAGCAGCTGATGTAACCCGTTCAATTCCAAACCCTCTCTGTTATCCTGGACTTTCCTAATGGCATACTCTAGAGCAAAGTTAAAAAGTAAAGGTGATAGTGCATCTCCTTGCTTTAGCCCACAGTGAATTGGAAACGCATCTGACAGAAACTGACCTATACGGACTCTGCTGTACGTTTCACTGAGACACATTTTAATTAATCGAACTAGTTTCTTGGGAATACCAAATTCAATAAGAATATTATATAAAACTTCTCTCTTAACCGAGTCATATGCCTTTTTGAAATCTACGAATAATTGATGCACTGTACCCTTATACTCCCATTTTTTCTCCATTATCTGTCGAATACAAAATATCTGATCAATAGTTGATCTAATTGTAATAGATAAATGATTACTTCTTATTAATATTGTATTAAATTACCAATTGTTCAGAATTCAGAATTGTGTGTTGAAAACAGCTAGAAATATGTTGAAGGTTTATTTTTCAGTCGTTGACTTTACTATTTTGTATAATGTTATTAGGTGTTAATCTTTACATAATAAATTATATGACGTATGAACGTTTTCGTTGAGCCTGTCAACATCATCAGATACAAACAGTCATTTTACAATATCAATATTCTCAGTATTATCTACACAATCTACAAATACAATACATATTTTTTATCATATGGGGACGAAATCTATTAAGAGTATATGAATTAGCTTTCTAATGTTCAATTGTGGATACCCCAAATGTCAACTTTTAAAATATACTTATACTATTTTTGCAAGTCATCACATGAGAACAATATTATAAACGATATAGTGATATAAGCTAAAAGTGAGATTAAAATATAAAATAAAAGATGAGCTAACTCTCTTCCATGTTATGCTATGCATGTGAGGATTTGCAAATTACAATGTTTTGTTACAAATTATTCATATTTCATATCATAGTATATGATTCCTAGCCTATCATGACTGCCTATGCTTTGCAAGTCTTGGTGTTGTTCTTTCCGCCATATATTTTAATCTCACTTTTAGCTTATATCACTATATCGTTTATAATATTGTTCTCATGTGATGACTTGCAAAAATAGTATAAGTATATTTTAAATGTTGACATTTGGGGTGTCCACAATTGAACATTAGAAAGCTAATTCATATACTTTTAATAGATTTCATCCCCATATGATAAAAAATATGTATTGTATTTGTAGACTGCGTAGATAATACTGGAAATATTGATATTGTAAAATGAGAGTTTGTATCTGATGATGTTGACAGGCTCAACGAAAACGTTCATACGTCATATAATTTATTATGTAAAGATTAACACCTAATAACATTATACAAAATAGTAAAGTCAACGACTGAAAAATAAACCTTCAACATACTTGTAGACTTTTCTGAAAATTACGCATAATGAATTGCAAAAGAAAAAAAAGCTAGAAATATGCCGAATCTGGTGCCCAAGCAACCGAGTGGCTTTACGTTAAGCTGGATTGTGGTCCGATCTCGACAAGGACAGTTTTTTATCTCTTCAACAGTAGTCCCAACCATCACACTGGTACAACCCCCACAACATTTCCTCCTCCATTGGATAAGGATTCAGGGGGATGAGGGGCCTTGCATTGGCTTTTATCGGATTTGCAATAAGAGGTTAGGTTAGGGTGGTCGGGATTTAGGGGTGGCTCTCTATTGTAACATTGGTCGTTTCCTCCGCGTAGTTACAGCAGTGGCTGATGGCGAACCGCTACCACCCAAGTGGATAAAATGGGATGACGTTAAATGGGAAAGGAAGGGATAAAGAGAGAATCGGACGATGCTAGAAAAGGGAGAAGCCATCTTTTTTTTTTCCTCCCTTACTTCTTCAATGCTAAAATGGCGTATGAATTAAAAGTGTAGCAAGCTTGGGCACTAAGAAGCTCTGGTGAGGAATTTTTGCTGAAATGTTATTTATTTTCTTCTTATTTTTACTGTATATGTTGTTTAAGTTTAAGCTGTTAAATCATCATTGTCACCATGACTACAAAATCATCATCAGTCATGTATAAGATTTTGCCATTCCTATTGAAGTTAGCTTCTAGTGTTTTTGAATAAAATTTCTTTTTAGAATTACAAATTAAACTTATGTATTAAATAATGAAATTGTGAATTATAAAACATGCAATTTACAAGATTTTCAGCACAAAATTACGGTTGACAGCGTATTCATAGGATTCTTGTAACCGCGTGAAAAGTTTATGCTCTCGGTTGGGTCTTATTGTGATATTTAAAACAAATTATGGTTATATTCTTTCTTACTGAATAATATTTGTTACTTATAATGAAACTAACATATGTCCATTCTTATTATTACCATTAATTTCTCTAAATAGAATACAAAACCTCTAATGGCAAAATCTCATTACATTAACATTCTCATTATATAAATATATTTTGGATTTATATTTTTTTGCTACCTATAACATAGTGTAGTAAACTTACATTAAATTAATTCTCATCATTTAACCAACTAGCTATATCAACTTAATTATATTTCTTTACATATTCCATATATACTGAATTGAATTACATTAGCTCATAAATTAAGTTGTTACTTTTTCTTATAGGTTTATCTCAATTGAAATAAACATGTATTAGTCCTTAACCGAACAATATTGTTGAAGAATCTTTTAAGTATATTGATTCATAATTTAAATATGTATGTAACTATTGTATTGATTAAGGCTGATTGAGTGGAAGAGAAGGCCTTATGGCCTTAACTCTGCCAGCGAAAATAAAACATTCTATTCTATTCTATTCTATTCTATTCTAAGTACTGATTTTTTACAAGAATTTCACATCACTTGAGGTTCAGAACAAATTATGCTTATATTATACTTAAGGGACACTAGAACTGAGCTTTTATAAAAAAAAATGACCAAAATATCATTTTTCGGTTTTAATATTACTTGGGGTTTTACGGAAGTTGATAGTAAGCGGTTTTTTGCATCCAAGTCTTCTTTAAGCTCCAGGAGTGATTTTTATATAGGTCTGCTCCATAAGTTAGCATTGTATCTCTTTTCACAAATTTGTCTTTTCCTCGAAACTACATTTTTTTGTATTCAAAATGCTTCATGCGCATGCATTTTTCACCAAACTCAATGAAAATATTCGGACCCGTCCATGCACATATCTTCTAAGATCTAACATTGAGATATTTTGAACACCTTAAAAATTGGGAATTAAAAATTATTATGTAAATTAAAAATATGAATAAATAAATGTCCGATTTCCAAAAATTTATTGTGCCCAAAATAAATTAAATATCTTGAATTTCTCAACGTTAAAATATTACCCGTGACTCTTAGGACATATTAATAACATATGAACTTCCTGTATTTGAATGTAATGCGTATGGAACATTTTCATTATATCACTAATTTGAATTATTAAAATAAAATTAATTTTGAAACTAGCAGTCCGACTAAACTCAAACTTTTCACACATATTGTTCTTAATGCATCTAACAAGCAGTTAAAAATTAAATAAATCGCATTAAAATTGTAAAAATTACAACATTTAGTCTTAGTGTCCCTCAAGGTACACTGGGACTGAGTTTTGAAACTTCTAAAGTTTTTGATCAAATGCTTTGAAATTCGGTGGTCTTGTTGGGTCTATAAATTTAAATAACACTGCAAAATTTCATTAACCTTCATGAATTATTTCCTTAGATATTAATTTTCATTTATTTTAATTGTATTAAATTATGCTTACAATCAAAACATCCCTGTTGGTTTCAGAATTTTACTGCATTTTTTAATTTTCTGTGAAAAATGTACATCCCATAATTAGGAAAACTAGGCATGGATTTTTAAATTTGAGCAATGATTAATTAATAAAAATTTTCATATCAATCAAAATTCTTACATGATAATTTTCTGCAATTTTTAGAAGTTAAAAGTTCATATCATTATAAGTTTTCAATGAAAGGCTGAATCATGCACTACTTTATGTATGAGAGAATGCCGAGTATCCTTGCAAAGTTTCATATACATTAGAGCAAATGGAAGTCGTTAGGGACCTTTTTATTCACCGAAAACGCAGTTTTGAGAAAACAATATTAGTGGGCGTAGTATGTTTAAAAGAGCTGCGCACAGCACTTTAAAAATGGCCGCCAGACCTTTAAAAATCGCGGACGGTGTTTAAATCAAAATGTTAAAGAAATGTATAAGACAAATATTTATGTAAAATACTACAAATAGATTTTTTTTTACAGTTTTGGCTCAAATGTCAGTCGTAGTGTCCCTTTAATACTGATTGTTCACAAAAATTTGACATCACTTGAAGCTCAGAACAAATTATGCTTATTGCATTGTACTCGTGCTTAAGTAATGATTGGTTGCAAAAATCTAACGTTACTTTGACTGCACTGAATATAGAATAATTCAGATATCTGGGATCAATATTGCGTGAAAGTAGCAAAGAAGTGAATTAATAAGAGAGGACCGGTAGTCATCAGGATGAATTGAGTTCTGTAAGAGTCTGACAGAGGAACGGGCGATTTTGA
>NC_091123.1:28503817-28506317 GCF_040183065.1 Periplaneta americana | reverse complement strand
ACCTCATTTTTGGTTTACAAGACCAATATTTTTGTTAAATTATTAAAACCAATGAAAATTATTTTTTTTCTATTATATTTTTTTTGTGGTGTTTGAGTCTTTTCTTAAGTAGATAATTCATATATTTTCTCCATCGCAGTGCTGGGCCATCCGTGCCCCCCTCAGTTAGATTCCATTCAATGGTTGCAACCCGTTCAAATTAGAGATGATAATGTGAGCAATAATTCGTCTTCCTTTCTTGCCCATGTTGAATTTTGACACATATAATAACGTCTTCAGATGAAAGCGTTGTCAGATTTAATAACACTCACTACTCTAACTTATGTCCCGCGCTTTGGCGTCGCGGTCTATGGCATCCTGCCTAGGACTCGCGTTACGGAATGCGCGCTGGTTCGAGTCCTCATGGGGGGAGAAATTTTCTCATGAAATTTCGTCCAGTGTATGGGACCGGTGCCCACCCAGCATCGTGATGCACTTGGGGAGCTGCGATAGGTAGCGAAATCCGGTTGCGAATACCGGCTATAACGGCTGGGGGGATCATCGTGCTAACCACACGATACCTCCATTCTGGTTGGATGATCGTCCACCTCTGCTTCTACATGTGGGCGTGAGGCCAGCAGCCGGCTGGTCGGTCTAGGCCCTTCATGGGCTGTAGCGCCAGGAATTATTATTATCACTCTAACTTATACCGAACATGATTGCTCTGTGAAAATCTTCCCTAATATTGTCTTCGTCCATTACAAATTTCATTTGGACTCGCCTGGGTTTGAAGCTGGCCTCCGGCAAGGAAACCAACCCCCTAATCGTTGGGCTAACGCTGCGCCATTGCACGTTATATTACAACTTATCAGTAAGGGTGTGTCTCAAGTTAAGCGACACTGGAGTTTAATAACACAGCAAGACGCAACAGATTTGATAAAAGGAGCGAGCTAAAAGCTTTTTTCTTCTGATTGGAACTGTCAAAACCAGCAGAAGTAGCAACTACCCGGGGAAGCTGCATGAATCCACCTACTGTGTCCGGCGGGAAGGGAATGAGAGAAGGTTTCGCGGAGTATCGACCACACGATTCGCAAATGCCAATCATGATTCTGCTTTCTAGATTGTTTTAGTTCACGAAGCGTCATTATGCCTTTCTTCCTTTAAATATTCACTTACAGACATTCGATTATCTCGAAAATACAACTAAAATATAAAATAGGAATAGCAAAATTGTACATTAACAGTGTGGGATCAGGAAGAAGAGGCAAGATAGAATAAATTAATTTCAGATGAGACTTGGAGATGATATTAGGAAGACAATGATATAGTTACAATTACAATTATTAGAGATTTCAAACTTAGAAGTTTTTTATCTCGTTTATCAATGCCCTTTATTTCCATTAGTTTGCTTATGATTTCTTAGTATTTGGGTCTCAAAAAAAGTCTTGATCTCTTCTAACAAGGGAGGGTTTCGGCTCGAACAGGAATTTTTGTTTAAAAATTTGTAGGCCCTACAGAGGCTTACCTCACAATGGTGATGAAGACCGTAAAGGCATTCATTTGTGTAACTCTCCGTTTGATTGGTATTGGTCAATACATTTCTTTAAAAAGGTACATGAGGATTCTCTATAAAATTCATGAAACAGCATGGAGCAGAGCAATAAGTACAACACGCAGAAGCAACTCCTGAACAATCTTCTGAACCACACTCCATTGGCGAAAAATCAAATGCCACCTGAATTACATTTTTGAGTTACCTGGTTGAGGTTTTTTCCGGGGTTTTCCCTCAACCCAAAATGAGCAAATGCTGGACCTCGGACTCATTTCACCGGCATTATCACCTTCATCTCATTCAGACGCTAAATAACCAAAGTTGTTGATAAAGCGTTGTAAAATAACCTACTTAAAAATTACATTTTTGAAGTCCGAGACTTGTTCAGGATTCACGTAACCAGTTGACTGCCAGGAATACTGAAGCATAGGGCGGTACACTGGAGCAGACAACTGGTTATGAACAACAGAATGCATTTTCATTATAAACACTCGATTTTCCAAGTTAAGTTCTGGATTCTCAGCAAGAGTCCTTATATAATCTGTTATCCTCCGAGCATATATTTTGTATTGTCTAAGGAAATAGATATCCAGAGGCTGGAAATATTTAGTTTTTTTTTTTAGGTGGAATGATCATACATTCCATGTCCTAGCCTTGGAATGATTCATTTATTAAGGTCGTGTCCTTGTGCGCATTCAATGACTCACACAACAGTGTACATTTTTGATTAGCTGCAATATTTTCAGACAGAACGTCTGGAGAAAAATGTTCTTAAATGGGCTTTAGACATTTTACCACTCACACTAGCTTCTAGGCTAGGCTAGGCTTACGGGTAAGGTGTCCCATCCTCTTAACTTGTGCAGTGCTCTCCCCACCCCTCAACTTGTACAGTGCTCTAACAGACAAACCACACATTACACAAACGAATGCTTTTGGGAGCTTTACAGAGATGTAAAGATGGGCCTGTAT
>NC_091123.1:28481317-28498817 GCF_040183065.1 Periplaneta americana | reverse complement strand
ACTTTGGGCTAATATTCCTGGATCAATATTCTTGGGCGAATTTTTTTGGGGTGAATTTTCTTTTCGGCCAACTTTCATTGTGTGGACTAGCCTGGTTCACTTATTCCATGAATTAGCTCTAAAATTTTTCGTAGTATTTTAATTTCAAATAGGCTTATTGCATAGCAGCTTTCCTTACTCAGTGTCCAGTTTTCTATACCAGAGAGTAGAGCATGTATCATAATTTTTGTTCTTCTGCAAGTCCTAAATATATCTTGTGTTTCTAGGTAGCAATTTGGTACCTAATAACATAACTTATTGGCCATAAAACAACATTTACTTGCATTTGTATTTCTGGTTTTTGTTTCTTTCACTTCTAAAATGAATTCAGTAATTTTCACTCTTAAGTATTTGAAATCCTCGTTAATTCAAGCGATAAATTTTGCATTGTGTCCTACAATTTTTTGTGGTGGGCAGAAAATTTTTCTTTTGTTAATTAATATTAAAATATTAAGATCCAAACGTTTAGCTTCCTAATAAATTTACTAGCTAGTTTTTTAAAAAGTTCGCGATGTAAAATCGTCTGAATTTTTCATCACCAAACATGGAGTAACGTAACTATTTATCTAACAACATACTCTTTTCCATGGTAACCATTTTCGCTTTTGTTAATGATATTGGTCCGAGCTAACAATAACATCAATAATAGCCTACCCCTTAATTTCCACAGTGTAGCAGAGTTTGCTATAGATAGAGGTTTGATAGGGAAATAAATTATTTGTAAATACGGTACAGTCGTACTTTGTTAATTCGAAGTTGTAGGAACTATTAAAAATTGAATTATCCAAGATTTCAAATTAGGAAAATTTCAGTAATTTTCTTACTTTCTACTCTAGAGTAATTTTGATTGAAATACATCGACGTTTTTGAAGAGAAATAGTCCAAACCAATGAACTAAATTTATGAAGCCCGCATAGGAATCGAATCAGAAATCTCTAGTATAAAATCAACGGCATACTGTAGGAACAAAGTTATTTATTCAAGATTTTGTACAATATTGTTAAAATTCAGGACATTAAATCATTTCTAAACAAACTTTAAACTTTTGTTTG
Source organism: Periplaneta americana (assembly GCF_040183065.1). NCBI lineage: Eukaryota > Metazoa > Arthropoda > Insecta > Blattodea > Blattidae > Periplaneta > Periplaneta americana. The sequence goes on along the minus strand of NC_091123.1, from coordinate 28,497,726 downwards.
TTTTTTAGCATTTAATCTGCTTTCTTTCTTCCTCATTCAAATTTAATTCTCCTTTGTATGTATTTATGTAATTTTCGTCAGTGTTGTATAGTAATAATTTACGTTTGAATTTGTAATTCTTTTAATTTGTAATATTGGTTCACTTATCACTTACATATTCATTGAGTGTAACTTCTTACTTACTTACTTACTTACTTACTTACTTACTTACTTACTTACTTACTTACTTACTTACTTACTTACTTGCTTTTAAGGAACCCGGAGGTTCACCGCCGCCCTCACATAAGCCCGCCATCGGTCCCTATCCTGAGCAAGATTAATCCAGTCTCTATCATCATAGCTCACCTCCCTCAAATCCATTTTAATATTATCCTCCCATCTACGTCTCGGACTCCCTAAAGATATTTTTCCCTTCGGCCTCCCAACTAACACTCTATATGCATTTATGGATTCACCCATACGTGCTGCATGTCCTGCCCATCTCAAACGTCTGGATTTAATGTTCCTAATTATGTCAGGTGAAGAATACAATGCGTGCAATTCTGTGTTGTGTAACTTTCTCCATTCTCCTGTAACTTCACCCACTACAATATGTACTTGGAAAAAATGGATTGGGATCATTTCTGCAGTGCTTGGGAAAAGTGACACAAGTCAGTTTCCACAAACCTTTTTTGATAATTTATTGACAACTTACGGAACATCTGCTCGCTTGGAAAAAATACATAAGTATTTCTCCCATTATAATAATTCTTACAGAAAAAAAATCAAATCGACATAAACCAGTGTAAGTTGTCAATAAATTATCAAAAAAGGTTTGTGGAAACTGACTTATGCCACTTTTCCCGAGCACTGCAGATTTGACAGTGGGAATATTAGACTGGGAAAATTGGGTTTGGAAAATGTTGTCCTTGGTACAAATGTTTTGGGAGAAATGGTCATTGGGACAATGCATAACTGAGACTATCAGACTGGGAGAAATGGTTTGGGAAAACTGTCCGGGAACGATTTTTGAGTGTTCTTTAAATATTAGTCTTTACAGACTTCTATTATTGCAAACTTTATGAGCTTCTTCTCTTTCTGGCTAAGTGAAAGAGGTCAGATGGCTTTAACTTCGCCAGAATAAATAAATATTATTATTATTATTATTATTATTATTATTATTATTATTATTATTATTATTATTATTATTATTATATAACCTACCGGAGCCGTTGGTTCGATTGCTATTTTTTTCCTTCGTAGAAAGGAAGTAACTTACGTACGTTCCCATAGGAATGAACTGGAAATGAAGTCGAGATAATGCCCACTCTAGTTAAGAGTCCCGAGCCAACCGAACCCCGGGTGTCCAGTAAATGCATTATTATAATAGCTGTCACTGTTGCCTCGAGGTAGGTGGCGTAATCTTCACGCCACGCAGAGCTGTAATGCAATTTCGGCGCTTAGCACAGAAGAGATCACTTTAACTCAATTCCACTCGGCAGCGATTTTCTTCTTCTTATTCTTATTATTGGGCCGCAGCGGCTGAAGAAATTGCTATAGAAAAGAGAAACGGGTAGGGGAGACGCCGGGGGTGGGGAGGAACGGCGTGTCGAACAAGATGACCTATTTAGGCAGCCGCAGATTCCCAGCCAAAGCATGAAAGGCCTAAGTGTAGGAAATATTACAAGAAACTCCGTATTAGGGGATTTGATTCTTTTGTTACGTTCGGCAATGAAAGTTATTACACCTGTCAGGCGAATGCAAGTACACTGGGCTGCAAAAGAAATGCCGATACGAAATTACATCTTTTCCGAGCACTTTAACAAATATGGCGAGGTGGAAAGGTATTTTCCTGATATTAGTTTTTTTAAAAACATGCAAATTCGACTTTTATAACATGTTCACGTTATTATTTAATATGAATTGATTTTAAATTATTCCTATACTATTGTGCGAGATCGTGAGTATTTGCTTGTTTTCCGCACAGAACCAATACGCGATAAGTGTGAAATACCACATTCAGTATTCCCAACGTAACACACATAACAATTTCCCTCTTCTTACCGCTTAAGCGCGACATTCATTTTACTGCTTTAGGCTTTTAACATATTATTTCTAGAGACGTTTAATGTAGTAATAATTATAAATTGGAAACTTACCACTGCAATTTCACCTAAATTGCACTGTTAATTATTGTTTTTAAATATTTGCAAAAATTAAGTAAAGTCTACTACTCCACGAAACTTATTGCATTCCTGATACAAGTAACATTAAGGAAGCCGTGAAAAAATCAACGAGATTCCAGATGCCGATGTTATTACTGCAATATGTTATATAAATAATATTGTTAAAATATTAAAATGAAAAATAAATCATTACATAACCTTACCGTTTGTTTTAAGTTCGCATTTATAGACTGGGGGAAAAAAAAGACAGACGTATATCACGGCCTGCTAGAGTATAGATATTTTTGTTTTCTAAAGTTGCCGTCATTAAACAGAAACCAAGATGGAGTTTTCATTGCAACTAATTAGAAATTCGTCTTTCAGGTATGTAATAAACGATCTCCGCACAAAATAATGTACGATACACGAGCGGTATGTTTGTTTTCATGTTCTCGGAAATTAAAAAAGCTCAACTACGTTTCGCTTTTTCAATCTTTTCCTCGAACATGAAAACGTCAACATACCGCTCTTGTAACGTATATTACTATTGTGCGAGATCGTACGTATTTGCTTGGTTTCCGCACAAAACCAATCCGCGGAAAGTCTAAAATTCCACATTCAGTATTCCCAACCTAACACACATAACAATTTCCCTTTTCTTACCGCTTAAGTGACATATTGATTTTACTGCTTTAGGCTTTTTAACATATTATTTTTAGAGACGTTCAATATAGTAATAATTATAAATTGGAAACTTACCACTGCAATTTCACCTAAATTGCACTGTTAATTATTGTTTTTAAATATTTTCAAAAATTAAGTAAACTCTACAACTCCACTAAAGTTACTGCATTCGTGATGCAAGTAACATTAAAGAAGCCGTGAAAAAATCAACAAGATTCCAGACTCATCATAGACTGGGGGAAAAAAAAAGACAGACGTATATCACGGCCTGCTGGAGTATAGTAAACACAGAAAACATTTTAAAGCAACAATGTTGAAGATAGATATTTTTGTTTTGCAAATTTGCCGTCTTTGAACAGAAACCAAGATGGAGATTTCATTGCAACTAATTAGAAATTCCTCTTTCAGGTATGTAATAAACGATCTTCGCACAAAATATTGTACGATACACGAGCGGTATGTTTTCTTTCAATTCTCGGAAATTAAAAAAGCTCAACTGCGTTTCGCTTTTTCAAACTTTTCCTCGAACATGAAAACTTCAACATACCGCTCTTGTAACGCATATTACTATTATTTTACAACATTAATAGTACACGAAAATAGTGAAACTGCAGTTTATGTGGTATTCCACAGCCTTCCTTATTATCCATGCATGCTGTCATTGCTACAATCGATATATACGGCCAGTTACGTTTCATATGGAACAACAAGTTTTGATGGAGAAATCATTGCAATAAGTGAAAGTCTCAGGAATCTTCTATGCCACATCAATAAATTTAAGAATGCAGTTATATTGTCAGACTCCAAAGCAGCTATTCTATCAATAGTCTCTAAACACACACCTTCATCTCAAACAGCAGAAATAACTAAAATGCTCTCTCAATATCACTCAATAAAAAATTGTATTCCAATGGATACCATCCCATTGTGGAATCCTGGGAAACGAGAATGCGGATGCTTTAGCAAAGAAGGGCAGCACTGCTACTTACAGACCTGTTACTAAATCTACGTATTACTCTGTGAAAAGATTTATTAAATCTAAATACTTAGACTTCAACAAACAAAATTTGATAACACAATCACAAGGGAAAAAATGGAACTCTCTGCATCATAATCCACAGTTAATTCCCGATTTACCACGAAAATCATCTGTACCTGCATTTAGATTGGCAACAGGCCATGATTGTTTGGCCAAACACCTGCATAGAATTGGAATATATCAATCCCCTAACTGCCCATCGTGCAACTCAAGCCAAGAAATGGAATCGGAACACCTCAAAATCTGTGCTTCAGTGGCTGACCATGATAATATCTTTGAAAAATATTGGAGTGCAAGAGGTCAAATGACTTTATTGTCAAACGGCTGGCATTAGAAAACAACAACAACGTTTCATATGTATTAACAAAATAATGTATAAATTTTGTTATAAAATAAATATAACATTTTATTATAGATATAGATACAGAACTGAAATTTTAATCTAATTAAAACATTTAAGGACGGAGACCATAACAGGCCACTAGGTCTAATACCTGCAAGGACGATGATAATGATGATGATGATTATGATGATGATGATGATGATGATGATTAAAACATTACTACACATTTCTCCTTTGCAGGGAATAAAAACTCTTTACAAAAATTCATGCCAGTTCAAATGTGTTTGTAAAATAATTTCATACATAATTTATTTATAGTTTATTGATTAATTATGACATTATACGAACAAGCTGAATAATAACAGAGCAACAATAGACTTTATATGCAATGCCTTCTGTGTAGCTCTACTTCTATTGCTTCCTTAATGAAGTCCTCGTAACACGATAATATTTCAAATCGATAGCGACTTCGACTCGGCATTTCTTTTGCAGACTAGTGTACACTTTCTTGTAAGCGTCTCATAAAAAATTGCTAGATTCAAATTTACCCTCTTTAAATATTTATGAAACGACACGCAGTGTGCAATAACGCAAATCTAGCTGGACAAAAATTAACTTCTCTGCATTCTAACGGATTGTTATGAAACTTTGTATAGACCTTATAGATAGCACATATTTTTGTGTACAAACTGTGATTATGTTTGTGTAAGAGAAACTACCTTTTTATAGGGGCTGGTTTTAGGCAAAAGTAATAACTTCTATCTAACAGATTTTTGAAACGTTGTACGAAAGTTACAGGTAGAATATATATTTTTTGTGTACGAACTATATTTACGGTTCCATAAGAGGAAGTACCCCTTTATAAGGGATGCATTGAAACAAAATTAATTACTCTCCTACATAACAGATTTTATGAAATTTTGTGCAGGAGTTACAGGTAGCATATATTTTTGTGTACAAATTCTGATTACATCTGTGTACTACTTGTAGTCCTCAATTGTTGTACAAAGTTTCATAAAAATGTATTACAGTATATAGAAGATAAGTTATTTATTTTGTCTAAATGCACGCGACGGTTGTATTCTTTTTACTAACATCAGACAATGATATACAATACATCTTGATATAATCATAATTGAAACGCTCAGAATAATGACAGATCTAAACCGACCTCGAATTTTGAGATAGGTGTACTCCTGCCATTTACCTTTCATATGGTGAAGTATCAAATTAATTGGGCTATGTCAAAGCTCTCATATTCCACATTGAAAATTAGTCCTTAGTGGAAAGAAAACTTTCTCAGTGAATAAATGGCACATCTCAACTGTGTGGACTTTTGTTTGGGCTCCTGTACTGGAATTGGTTCCCAAATCTGTGAATTAGTTCCCAGTTCGTCCCAGAGCTATACTCGAGTTGGTTCCAGGTTCATTTCTCCTGTGCACTGCAATTGGTTCCCGCGCTAGATCAAGACAGAAAACATTTTCCTTCCCGTTTTATACAGGCTTAGGACTGTCAACTACCTGTCTACAGTAGTAGGTAGGTTAAAAATGTTTCGTGCTTGGCGGAGACGCTGCGTCGAATAACTTCACAATTTTATTTCTGTACTGGTAAAAATTTGAAACAAACGTGTCGCAGGAATGCATACGGTATCTACTTACATTGCCATCAGAAAGCTTTTCCATCCAATCTTTCACAAAAGTTTCCTTTTGTTGCATTATCTTAGGCCTACATTTACTTTTACTCCTAAGCTTAATGTAAGTATCGCACTGAACCTCCTTCAGAGCATCTGCAAGTGCAAATATATTTGGGTGGGTGGAGCACAAAAGTGCGCATTAAGTTTACTGTGAGAAGATTCACAACAGTTGGCTGTTCGCTCTAAGGAAAAAGTAAACTCAGCCCATATTGGAGGTGGATGCTCGATTATAGGTGGCGTTATAGGCAATAACAACTATAACAACTACTCTGCTACATGATCGATTAACATCCATGTCCCACACAGCCTGCCACAAAATCACAGCCTTGGATATTTGAACATGGGGAACCAACTCACGTTGATGATATTTGAACATGGGGAACCAACTCACGTTGTTGATATTTTGTTTGGGAACCAACTGCAGAACAGCGTTTGTTTGGGTCCACTACAACATGGCATTGCAGTCAATATATTGACGTCCACTAACTCTTTTATTATTATTATTATTATTATTATTATTATTATTATTATTATTATTATTATTATATCTCCAATTGGGGGTAGTCCTATTTTACATATGTATGCTAGGGCTATAGTTTTACACAAAAAAATAACCATAAAAACAAATGGAAAAGAAAAATATATTAGCTTACACAATAAGCATCCGCTACAACACATACGCTTCAACATAGTAACCACACTTTTAAAAGTTACAAATTTCGCTCCCAGAACAATAAATAGGACACTGAAGAATGTTATTTCCTACAGGGTCTTAAACATATCTGTGATAAATTTGTGGAATTCCTTTAAGCAACATTGCTTCAGAAGAACTTTTGTTATTGGTGGTGAGAAAGTTGCATCGCACATGCTAAGATGGGTTTCTAGCCGGTATCTCTTGCGTTCTTGTAGCGGGCACTCAAATAACAGGTGGTCGACTGTTTGTGTGGGGTGTTCACAGGGACATTAAGAGCCGTTTGGGTTGTCAATTTTGAAACGTTCGAAATATGAATTAAATTTTCCGTGTCCAGTCATAAATTGCGTGGATATGTGTGATGGTTCAAAATTCTTTACGGTTAGTCTATCTTTAACAGTGGGAAAATATAGTGATTTTGTGATTTGGCCATTTGTACTATTTAACCACATTGCATTCTAGTCATTTAACATGTCCACCTTCATTTGCATTTTAATGTAAGAGAGGGGTTGTTTAGAATATGTGTGCTCTGTTTCCGAATTCGCGGCCATCTTGGCTAGATGATCTGCTCTTTCGTTTCCTGTGTTCCCTACATTACCACGTACCCAATCGAAACATACATGTTGCTTACATAGTAACAGTTTCCCTAATACCAACGGCAATTGGATTGAGGTTATATTTATCGTCAATTGCTGCGAGTGCTGCTTTTTTTTTAACAATTTATTGATCGATCAGCGCATTTAGCGCTATACAGATCATTTCTAAAAAATATAAATACAATAATTATATGACACTGAATTGAGGGCAGCCTAGATTGGGCTCCTCAATGAACAAAAATAATTGTTAATAAATAATTATTTACATAGGTTGGTGTGATGATAAATTTTGATTATAATATGAGATCCATTGGAAATCGGCTCTTGATTCTGGTGGGAAATGTGGACTTCCTTCCGAGAGAGTAATGGACGGCGCCTGGAACATTTTCTAGGTTGTCATAGAACTTCTTAGCTTGTGAATGAATAAACTGTTTGATTGTGTCAATACCAGTTTCTCTGTGTAGTTGGCTGTTACGGACAAACCAAGGAGAATTGAGTGAAATTCGTAGGACTTAATTTTGAAATGACTGGATGTGTTTAATTTCACTTATTGCAGCTCCTCCCCAGACAGGACAGGCATAAAGCAGTAGAGGTCGTAATAGAGATGTGTAAAGTAGCATGTAATTTTGTAGCTTTAGAGATGATTTCTTGTCGAGGAGCGGATATAATTTAGCAAGTCTTGAGTAGGCAAATTTAAGTTTGTTGTTGATGTGATGTTTCCATGATAGACGGCGATCTAAGTGCACTCCAAGATATTTTACAGCCTCATCCTTTGGTTTCCACGGTATCACATTGGTTGAAAGATTTATGCATGGAGGATTAGCAGGACGACACAAAGTAAATATCATTGCTTCGCATGCAATGCGATGCGTCAATTTTCAAGCCAAGGGCATATGATGTTTAAGGCTTCCTCAAGGCTTCCTTGAGGCTATGTTAATGTTGCGATGGGTTGCATAAATAGCTGTATCGTCTGCATACATAGCAATTTGTGCAGTGCGAGTGCTGCTTGAGAATCACATAAACTCTTTTACTGGACAAAGTAAAATGTTTCATATTGTTGCTCTTTGGATTTACTCTTCTCCCGTTCACCATTCCTTATATGTAGCCTATATATATTATATTCCTACTCACTAACCCCCTACAAATATCGCAAATTAACAAATTAGACTACAGCGTAATAAAAGGAATCAATCACTGCACTCACATACCTACTGGCACTTATGCCAGAAGTAGTCTCATATGTGTATATATTTTTTATTGTTATTTATTTACAATGGCTGGAGAGAGCGTCCTGCGCGTGTAAGACCCTAAAACAGCCTCTGGCTCAAAGCCAGAAATGTCAATAAACTATTACTACTACTACTTGGTAAAAATGAAAGTTTTCGATTCAATTATAGGGCCTAAACAAACTTATCGTACCAGAACATATAAACAAAGAAAAATGATCATTATCCCATTTTTTAATTTCCATATAACTTACTCTGTTTAACTAAACAGCAATAAAACAGGTGAATAATGTATAAAACACAAACAATTATCATTAATTATATTGTCTGGTATAGGCCTACTTCATTGTATTTAACAATAATCCCATTCAATATTATATGTGGTATAGTACTTGATAGTAGTACTATACCACATATAATACTGAATGGGATTATTGTTAAATACAGTGAAACAGTTAAAAATCTTGGCATTTTTATGGATAGCGATCTGAATTGGAACACTTAAGTAACACACATTTGCAAACAAATATTTTCTCAACTTCACTCCTTGTTCCATATGAAAGAATTTCTACCACTAAAAAAGAATCTTATTCAGACGCTTGTATTGCCCCATTTTGATTATTGCGATTCATTGTTAACTAATGTAAGTTCGCTCTTAGCTGAGAGACTACAACTTGTTCATAATGTGTGCATACGATTCATCTGCAATACTCGTAAATTTGACCATATAACACCTTCCCTCCAGTTACTTTCATGGGTGCGTCTGAAGGAACGAAGAACAATATGTTCACTGTCTCTTCTGTTTAGAATCATACATAATTCTACTCCGAATCATCTGTTATCGCGCTTTCAATTTCTTACAACTCTTCGAAACCGACATCAAGCACTTCTTCCTATCCTCATCATAGAACGTCTTTATACTCATTTTCCTATACTGTAGAAATACCTCGCCTCTGGAATTCGTTACCTAATGACGTCAGCGACTGCCGGACTTTATCACAATTCAAAATTAAATTTGAAAATTTTGTCTTAGTTAATGTTTTTTAGGTATTGCTAGAAGTATTGATTTGAGTTTTTTCTTTTTTTTTTTCTTTTTTAATCTAGATTAAAATTGCAAGCTTCTTGTTTATGTTAATTAGTTAGGATACAATTAATTATGATACTTAATCGCTCATTTAAAGTTTTTGTGACTGCAACCTGTGTATATTTTTGTGTGGCTTTACTTTGTTTATAGTGTTTTTTCTCTCTCTCTTTATTTCTTGTGTAGCTTTACTTTGTATATAGTGTGTTTTTTTCTGTTTATTACTATTATTGTATTTGTATTCCTGGTGTTGTGGAAGAGAAGGCCTGATGACCTTAACTATACCAGAATAAATAAATAAATAAATAAATAAATAAATAAATAAATAAACAAGTAAATAAATATATATGTTTGAAATACGATAAGTATCATATTAATTGGAATATGCCATTGCTCTCATATTCCACATTGAAAATTAGTTCTTAGTGGAAAGAAAGCTTTCTCAGTAAATAAATGGCATTTCCCAACTTTGTGGAATTTTGTTTACGTCCACTACAAGTTCTTGGCGTTGTAGTCAATATAATGGCGTCCACTAACTCTTTTACTAGATAAAGTAAAATGTTTCATACTGTTGCTCTTTGTATTTACTTGGTAAAATGAAAATTTTCGATTCAATCATACATAGACTTAACGTACCAGGACATTATAAACAAAAAAGACCATTACCCCATTTTTTAAATTTCCATATAGCCTACTCTGTTTATCTAAACAGCAAGAAAACATACGAATATGTATAAAACACAAACAATTCTCATTAATTATGTTAGTGTATGATTATGTCTCGTGACCAGAATATTGTACGAAATGGAAATATAAAAATTGGAGATTTATCCTTCGAAGAGGTAGCAACAGTAACAAATATAAATGACACTTGGGAGGAAATTAAACGCAGAATAAATATGGGAAATGCCTGTTATTATTCGGTTGAGAAGCTCTTATCATCCAGTCTGCTATCCAAAAATCTGGAAGTTAGAATTTATAAAACAGTTATATTACCGGTTGTTCTGTATGGTTGTGAAACTTGGACTCTCACTCTGAGAGAGGAACATAGGTTAAGGGTGTTTGAGAATAAGGTGCTTAGGAAAATATTTGGGGCTAAGCGGGATGAAGTTATAGGAGAATGGAGAAAGTTACACAACACAGAACTGCACGCATTGTATTCTTCACCTGACATAATTAGGAACTTAAAATTCAGACGTTTGAGATGGGCAGGGCATGTAGCACGTATGGGCGAATCCAGAAATGCATATAGAGTGTTAGTTGGGAGACCGGAGGGAAAAAGACCTTTAGGGAGGCCGAGACGTAGATGGGAGGATAATATTAATATGGATTTGAGGGAGGTGGGGTATGATGATAGAGACTGGATTAATCTTGCACAGGATAGGGACCGATGGCGGGCTTATGTGATGGCGGCAGTGAACCTTCGGGTTCCTTAAAAGCCATTTGTAAGTAAGTGTCTGGTATACTTAATTTGTTAAAAAAGCGTGTGATATTATGGAGTCACTTTACATAATGACGTAGTACCTAGAACACCTGCTTCAGCCCATGTTCCTAAATAAATGCAAAGTGCATTGGGGTTCTTTCTACGTTATCTGAAATAATCAGCAGAACTAGAAGATGTCCCTGAAATGATGTCAGATGTTAATCTGAAAGACGAGCTAACAAAGATAAGCTTTCCTGCCACCAGGTTTATAATGTTGATTCAGAGATGGGCCGTTTGATACAAGGACCAATTCAAAGATATGTCACTACGTAACTGGAAGAACGAACGTCTGAAGAAACGCTTCTGGTATAATGAATCTGAAAGGGAATTTACATTCACGACACAAAATATTGACACATACGCTGACAATACGAAAAAAGTGAATAGCATCTTATCAACAGAATCTTGGGACTTCCTGCTGGAAACCTTCACAAGAAATTGCTCTCTTTTAAAATGTTAAAGGTCTTAATGTCAACACATCGTCTTATCATAGTTATTCACTAACGGCGGAGTCTAAAATGGATTATGTGATGTAAAGACGAGATAAAACTGGGTGGCATGTAAATGAAACGTAATTTCTTTTTATACATAGGCCTATTTCGTAGTTATTAAAAGTAGTATTACGAAGCTTACACATTCTTTTTCATACTTATCATATTTATTTTTTTAATACTTACTTACTTACTTACTTACTTACTTACTTACTTCCTTACTTACTTACTGGCTTTAAGGAACCCGGAGATTCATTGTCACCCTCACATAAGCCTGCCATCGGTCCCTATCCTGAACAAGATTAATCCAGTCTCTATCATCATACCCCACCTCCCTCAAATCCATTTTAATATTATCCTCCCATCTACGTCTCGGCCTCCCTAAAGGTCTTTTTCCCTCCGGTCTCCCAACTAACACTCTATATTCATTTCTGGATTCGCCCATACGTGCTACATGCCCTGCCCATCTCAAACGTCTGGATTTAAAGTTCCTAATTATGTCAGGTGAAGAATACAATGCGTGCAGTTCTGTGTTGTGTAACTTTCTCCATTCTCCTGTAACTTCATCCCTCTTAGCCCCAAATATTTTCCTAAGCACCTTATTCTCAAAAACTCTTGACCTATGTTCCTCTCTCAAAGTGAGAGTCCAAGTTTCACAACCATAAAGCACAACCGGTAATATAACTGTTTTATAAATTCTAACTTTCAGATTTTTTGACAGCAGACTGGATGATAAAAGCTTCTCAACTGAATAATAACACGCATTTCCCATATTTATTCTCTGTTTAATTTCGTCTGGAGTGTCATTTATATTTGTTACTGTTGCTCCCAGGTATTTGAATTTTTCCACCTCTTCAAAGGAAAAATTTCCAATTTTTATATTTCCATTTCGTACAATATTCTCGTCACGAGACATAATCATATACTTTGTATTAATGAATTTATTTATTTGTTTATTTATTTATATTAAGCATTTGTTATTTATTTATTTATTTACTTATTTATTTATTTATTTATTTATTTATTTATTTATTTCATGCCGTGATTTATTATTTTCTATAATCTTACTTCTTAATGAAGTTGGAGAATTTTAATTCTTTCTTGACTTTACAATTGCCCTATATTTCGCCAAGCTGAACCACAAGGCCAGAGAGATGATGAAAATGAAGATAGATGATAATGATGATAATGATATGAACTCTATGACATAAGGCATGAAACTGCAGTCGAATCACTGACTTCATGTGAAAACTTGTAACATTTAGTCGTGCAGTTAATAATCTTCAATTAATTCAGAATAACAAGCGTTTATGTCCTCAAAAAATGCACTGTGCCTTTCTTCGCAATGTGTAACGTTTGTAAAGTGAAGAGGAAATATAACATAAAAAATTCTCCATATTATAAAATGGAATTGTATTCAACTGGGGCGGAGGGTTGTGTCGGAGGGGTTAGGGGGGAGAACGCAATTGCTAGAGTAGAAAATGGGTTTTCACCGTACTTCTTTTTTGTATGTGTGTGTCACAGTAGCAGTTCTACTAAATATAGAACGGAAATTTGTCCTCGGGCACTCAAAACGTATTCAATTGATTTCGTTATACTTGTCCCTTTCAGTCGGAAAATAGGATTTTACTGTAGAAGCGAATTGGAGTTCACAACTGCGCTATGGGCTGTATTGCCGAAGCATATTTCTCCCTTATAACTTATAAAAAAGTAATATTCTAACTGCCAATCATTTCCAAGGTAACAAGTGGTGCGCCTGACAAATGAAAATCGTTATTCAATTATTATTAGTCATCACCTCCGTTGTAGTCGGCGCTGTTCCTCGTCGTTCTGCCTTCAATTGTCTTGATTAGTACCCAATAATCGATCGCATTGAATACCTCGAATATGTTGTCTAGAAATTGAATGAATTTTTCTTTCTGAGTTTACTTAAGAACATAGCTTCAAATGTTTTTATAACTAGGTCGTTGTCGATGATGTAAGGGTTATTTTGCCTGCCTCTGGACTCAAGTGTAGCTGGACTCAGACCCAGGCGGAAGCGATGAACTTTAAAAAATGGCGGCAGAGTCTGTACATAAAACTTCCTAAAATTTCTTTTAAAAGTACAATATTTATATTAAGAGATAGATAGATATTTATTTGTCATCAACATTTATATTAGTTATGGTGTACCACAACTTATGTATACGGTTTCACCATAACTTTCTATTAATATAACTACAATTAGCAAGCAATCCTGACAGCCTATTAAACTAATAACTCATCTACCCTCGCTATTAACTTAACTCCAAACAGTCAATTTCTTCTTATTGATCTTAAATGTCCACCATCTGTTCGTTCCACACTTACGTTCCTTTCAGCATTCTAATCTTGCTAACTAAATTTATACATAATTCCATCTTTCTACATTACATCTAACTCGTAACACTTCACACGGTTATACACATTGGGATCTTTTTTCTACCTAATACACGTCATTATAATCTTATTAAATCCTGACATGTGTATCTAGTTCACTTTAGTTAGATCATTCATTTCTTAACCACAATCAACACTGAGAAAAAAAAACATATAAAATTGTAAATACTATCACTAAGATCATCTTTCATAACTTCACTACATCACTTTCGAAGATTTAACAATATTTATATTAATAAAAATAAACATAATATTGTGGTAGTAAATGGTACCATTTTTTATGCTTACCGATATTATTAGGGACGGAGATTCTTGCATTTCAATTCTTTTTCAGATTCTATAAATTACGAGAGTGGCTTCGGAAGTGAACAAATAATTTTTTTTCTTGTTCTTATAATTAAATACTTACTTACAAATGGCTTTTAAGGAACCCGAAGGTTCATTGCCGCCCTCACATAAGCCCGCCAGCGGTCCCTATCCTGTGCAAGATTAATCCAGTCTCTATCATCATACCCCACCTCCCTCAAATCCATTTTAATATTATCCGCCCATCTACGTCTCGGCCTCCCTAAAAGTCTTTTTCCCTCCGGTCTCCCAAATAACACTCTATATGCATTTCTGGATTCGCCCATACGTGCTACATGCCCTGCCCATCTCAAACGTCTGGATTTAATGTTCCTAATTATGTCAGGTGAAGAATACAATGCGTGCAGTTCTGTGTTGTGTAACTTTCTCCATTCTCCTGTAACTTCATCCCCAAATATTTTCCTAAGCACCTTATTCTCTAACACCCTTAACCTATGTTCCTCTCTCAGAGTGAGAGTCCAAGTTTCACAACCATACAGAACAACCGGTAATATAACTGTTTTATAAATTCTAACTTTCAGATTTTTTTACAGCAGACTAGATGATAAGAGCTTCTCAACCGAACAATAACACGCATTTCCCATATTTATTCTGCGTTTAATTTCCTCCCGAGTGTCATTTATATTTGTTACTGTTGCTCCAAGATATTTGAATTTTTCCACCTCTTCGAAGGATAAATCTCCAATTTTTATATTTCCATTTCGTACAATATTCTGGTCACGAGACATAATCATATACTTTGTCTTTTCGGGATTTACTTCCAAACCGATCGCTTTACTTGCTTCAAGTAAAATTTCCGTGTTTTCCCTAATCGTTTGTGTATTTTCTCCTAACATATTCACGTCATCCGCATAGACAAGAAGCTGATGTAACCCGTTCAATTCCAGACCCTGCCTGTTAGCCTGAACTTTCCTAATGGCATATTCTAGAGCGAAGTTAAAAAGTAAAGGTGGTAGTGCATCTCCCTGCTTTAGCCCGCAGTGAATTGGAAAAGCATCAGATAGAAACTGACCTATACGGACTCTGCTGTATATTTCACTGAGACACATTTTAATTAATCGAACTAGTTTCTTGGGAATACCAAATTCAATAAGAATATCATCTATTATATAAAGTATTTAAGTTTCTAATTTAATATATCATTGGCCGGCATGGCCTTGCCTCCTACAATATGAAATTCATGAATAAACATTTGAGAAAAGCTGCAGAAATTGTGATTAACTTACGCCTTCTGTTCTTCTTTTGTTCCTCCATGGCTCCTTGATTATCTTTCTGGTTTCATGTGTTGCCAAAAATAACATTTGAATATCGAACAATGTATTGCAAACCAAGTCGCGCCAGTTCGATTTGATCTTAGATCAACTGAATTAGTGTAGGCCTATATAGGGTGTAAACTATATAAAGTGCCAAAATACAGTCTGTATCCCTACATCTCGGTCTACTAGTCATGATATGTAGTGAATTTTGTTTTTCTTATATTTTATTTTTAATTCCTAAAATATCATGTTTTTAGGATTAATAGTAGTGTAATATTTACTGTTCGAGTAAATGTGAATGTCATTATCAACCACCTTCCGTCCAACACACGCTAACACCACCACAATAGAGAGACAACAGATTACCCAAATTTGTAAACAAGTATATCACCATAGTTGCAATGTACGTGGCGGATCGAACTAAATAATTAAGGTCTACTATCATTTGCAAAAACATTAGACTCAGAGATAACATTTTTTTTCTAGGCAAACCACAAAAGTTACAGACAAATTTTATTAGACTTTTTTGTTCAGTAATTTATGCTATATCACCAATATTTCTTTGGGAGTTTATATCGCTTGCACCCTGTATACAACAAAAAATCTAAAATTCAATTTGACAAGATCAATTGCACTGCCTGATCTTAGACTAATTCTTATACAACCAGCCCTAAATCTACGTAGAATAAAATTATTAAAATTCTACATTGTTGATGTTTGTCTTTACATCCGGAAACTCAGAACTTAAGAAAATTAATTATTATGGAACAGAAACAGGTAATCAGATTAGCGCACAAGAAATTATGCAGAACTATAAGCGAAAATAATTTAAAAAATGGTAAATATCTATTCACAGTTAAGGTGAGATTTGAAGAGAAAATCAACTTATTTATTTTGA